>NC_137111.1:10018432-10105932 GCF_949357685.1 Gobio gobio
TCCAAAATTTGACAAATTCTGTGACATTCCGCGTTAAACATTAAATTAAATTTTTCTGACTGGATTCCGCTATTCCGTTTGCATTTTCTGCATCGCGGAAATCATAGGCCACGAGTATTGAACCGTTTAATTTAAGAGAAATTATCATCATAACATACACAGAAAAAGGTCTAAGGCAAACCGTCAAAATAAAAGTTTGGACAGTATAATTTTAACAGTAGGCCTAAATCCCCTGTTGTGTAGCACTTTGAATGTACAAAAATGAAAGGGTTTGTTTAATTTTCATTGGAATAAAAGATAAATGTTGTATGCCTTCATTTGATTACCAGAAAAATTTTAATAGCTACATAAAACAAATAAATATATATTTAGTTAAACTTTTAATAAATTGCTGTTAAATTATTCAAGTTTCAATGAATTAGACGTGCTTTTTGGTTAATAAAATTGTATATAACCATCCAGAAAAAATTTTAACAGAATTTTTTTTATGGAATTTGGAAAAAAATAAAACAGATTTCATAGGGCCCTACAAATGAAAATATCATGCATCTGAAGTTATAATTAAATACGGCGCAACAGTGCGTATTATCGTTTTAAATGGCGTTCACTCAAGGACCTGAGTAGATGACACACGCGCAGTTACTTTCCACACAGGTACAGACATTTTTGGTTGAAAATTCTCATACGTGTAATAATTTCTTTCAGTTTGATAATATAAAAAATATTTTAAAGTTTAGAATTAGACAGCCTTGTGTTGTGTAAACAATTGTGCAGTGAAAATTACCACAAATGACCACCTAGTGTCCAACCTACTCTAATACTGTTATAACCCGTTTACACGTGAACAAGTGATCTACAACATGACGAAAGCAATTATTTATAACATGTACAATGTTTTAAAATAAAATAAAAATTGTCCACAACTATGTGACAAGGTCAGCAATCATCACAACATAGGGCCCCATTCCTTTATTTTGCTTGGGGCCCCCAAATCACTAAATCCGCCCCTGCTTAGGGCCAGGAATTGGATACTTGTTATAAAATTAAAATCTCCTCTTATCGTTTCCTTTGTGTGTTTTTTAATATGACTTTAAACCAAACGCAAGAAGTTCACTGTTTTCTGTGTTGCGCAAAGACCCAAAGCCCACTCACAGAAAAAGTGATTTTTAATGTGATTTTAAACGATTCACACACTGTTTTCTGCGCTCTGTCAAAATATCCTCGTAAACACAGTCAGTTAAAACACGTGTTACAGTACATTGGATCCGTGCAGCTCTTAAAGTGACAGCAGCCTAATATTCCTGCTGCCGTCTCTATAACAATATTAATCAAACAACAAAAGACAAAGATAAAATTCACTCGCTGTTCTTGACTATAACTTTTGTAACTATATTTGTAATGCATACAGTATATTTTATATGTGCGGAATCATTCAAATTAAAATGACACCCAACACTACTCGCTGCTTAACTACGATGCATCGTTGAAGAAATCAACTAGCTAGTCACGACTGTTTCCCGAAACCGTATTGTCGCAAATTTGTCGTTCAACCATGTTGGTTAATGATGTCACGCAGGTGGTGGAGTAATAACTGCTTTTAATGAATCCGCTTGAGATCGAATTAATGCTAGATGTTTTGCTATAAATTACAGACATGGTATCTGAGGGCTAATTCTCATTTTTCTCAGTTGTTTAGCTGTATTTCTAAATTCAAGACTTTGTAAAAGAGCATAATAGGTCCTTTTTGTTTTTGTTTGTAATGTTATTATGCTCACCAAGGCTACTCGCCAAGAAAGAGGTTCTTCAGATTATTCAAATGTTCTTCACACTAAGAAAAAATGGTTCTTTTAAGAACTGTTCACTCAAAGGAACCCAACATTGTTCTTCATTTGCATTCATTTCGAAACCTTTATTTTCAAAAGACAGATTCACAAATGAATCTGCTAATATGTTCCTCTCAAACTGTTAAGATCAACTAAAACTATACTGTTTAACAAAAAAAAGTGGAGTGTTCCTTTAAATGCATGAATGTTTCAACAATCATTATTGCATATTCGGGTCTTTAGTGACCCGGATCTATATCTAACACGGATGGATCTCTACCCGTCGCGATAATATAAAACTCTCCTGATATTAGAGTAACTATTACAGAAGAATAGAATAAAGCATATTTTGTTACCTTTTGGAGTTTGGTAGGGTTCAGTTTGAGCAGATGTTTTATACCATCATCATCATCATCATCATCACTGTCCTCATCAGAGCTCATTTCCCAGTTCATTTAGCATCTGGCTCATATTCGCCATCTAAAACTATAATTTTCAACATCTTCAAAATCAATATTTTAGATCACTGACAGCTTCTTCACCGGATCCACCATCAAGTGACAGTGACACTAATATTAGACTGCGTTCTGTACTTCGCTGAGCCATTTCAAGTGTTCTGATGATTCTTCCTATTCTTTTGTTTTCTGCCTGCGGTAGGGATGGACGTATCGATATATCGATACTGATGTGAGCATCGAAAAGTATCGATACTTAAGTAAAAATAACAAAAATAGGATCTAATAAGTTGCAATTAAGGCGTATTGAATGTTAAAATACATTTCAGATATAATGTTAAGTGGGTATCTTTACCCATTTTACTCTTAGTAATTTTAATAATTAAGATTTAATTTAATAATTTAAAAGTTCAGTTTAGAAGTATCGTATCGGTATCGATATCGGCGATACTGGCCTTGAAAGTATCGGTATCGTATCGAAAACAAAATAAGTGGTATCGCCCATCCCTAGACTGCGGTAACTATGAGTGAAACGTCACTTCATCATTGTATATCAGTCATTGCCACCTTGAGGAAGAAAGGTGAATTGCACTTATTCAGTCATCAAAGATTTAATTTGTTAAAAAAAAAAAACTTACAGTTACACTTTGAGGTTGTTAGCGACCCTATACAATTTTTACAAAACATGAATGGGAACACAGGCATTCTTTTACATTCAATTTATTTATTTTTATATTATTTATTATGAATTGATTGAGGAATACTAAGAAGGTTGATGTCTAACTTTAAGAACTGAATGAGGAGGAGGGAAGTGAATGATGTCCCGGGTCACTAAAGAACCGAGGTATGCGTTTAAGGGTTAAACCAAAGCACAACTTTACTGCCACACATTCTTTACTAATGGATGTGCCTCTCAGGTCATTCATTTTGAGTGGAGCAAATCAAGGACGGAGCTGCAGCCCTTCGCTCGCTGCTTTAACTCTCTCCCACACTCCCTAGAATGTATGATATCATTCTTGGGCTCAAGAAGAGACCGGAGAAACCCTGCTGCATCGGAGCGCTCGCTCCCTATTCCCTTAATGTGTGTGTGTGTGTGTGTGTGTGTGTGTGTGTGTAAGAGTTCCATTGCCTTCCACCAAAGCTCTGCTGTGTCTTCCAGCCCAAAACCAGGGAATGATTATTAAAACAAAAATAATTGTTATAGAGACCGAACTCGGAGACCATCAAAGGGCTGCTTTTGATTCGATTTGAGCTTTGCGAGAGGCTCTGGGCTTGCGGATTTGACAGATCTTATTGGGGCCTAATTTAAACGGGCCCCAGCGTGTCTGCCTGCCTCCCTTTGTTTACATGGCTGAAATCTGAAACAAATGTGAACATGATACTCCCTGTCCTCAGCGCAGCTCCATTCAGCCTCTCTTGCACAGTTAGAAGCGTGTGTGTATTTACATGCGCATCCATTGTGTCGTTTTGATGGCGGTACTTGGTCGTCAGTGTCTACAAATATACTCTTCAGCTCACTTACAGGCTGAATGCTGACTGTATTTATACAATACCAGGAAAGCTAAAATCATCTCTACTGATCGTGACACCTCTGAAAGGAAAGATATGATGCCCTTTTTAGGAAAGTGCCTGTTTGAGAAGCAATATATATTCTTTTTTGAGAATCAATAAATCATTTAAAAGTGTGACGGGGAAAATAATGATATTCTATTATTATAAAACTATTATAGTTTTTGTTACTATTTTGAATCAGATTTTATTTGTTTGTTGTTTTCTTTTGTATTTTAACTAAAGTTTTAGTAATTTTTGTGCTTGTGTTATTTTTTAAGTTTTATTTAATTTTTTTGTTATTTTAGTATTTAAACTTAAATGTTCGATGTGTAGTGTTTATGAGGATCTATTGACAAAAATGCAATATAACATACATAGCTATGTTTTCAGTGGAGTATAAAGACCTTACATAATGTACTGTTATGTCTTTATTACCTTAAAATGAGCCATTTCTATCTCCATACACGCGGGTCCCCTTACAGTAAAATCGCCATTTTGCGCCGTCATGTCTCTACAGTAGCCCTAAACGGACAAACTTCTCTACAGAGCGCTAGTTACTCTCTGCTCTCTCAGACGACGACGTTTTTGTCCTGTGTCGGCCACCGTAGCTTCTCTATGTGCTTCGACAGGGAGGGGGGTGCAATTCACAACCTCACCCCTAGATGCCACTAAAATCACACACTGCACCTTTAAATTAAACGAAAATGAGAAATGTTGCAGAAATAAAATCATTGTGAGTTTTTATAACTATTTTATTTCAGTTAACGCGGTCAATGTTTGTTTTATTTTAAATAATGTAAAGGTTTTTCACTAACAATGATGAATATATAAATCAATTCTTTCTTGGTAAGTAGCTACATTATGGATCACACTTTAAAATGACTTTAAGCATTAATATTTTACAAAGGCATAAGAAATCATTAGCTAATGTACATTAAAATAGTCACAAAAGTAATTGATTCATATATGTATTCATATATTATTTGAATGTACATGTACTACTGATCAACTAAATATTATATGTTATATCTTTTTAAAATAAATGTACAAAAAATACAAATTATTAAAATAAATTAAAATGTATTTTATATATAATTAAATTTTATTATGAACAAAACAGTATATTTATGTGTATTCATTTATTTCTAATAATAATAATAATTTATATATACATATATATATATATATATATATATATATATATATATATATATATATATATATATATATATATATATATATATATATATATATATATATATATTACAACAAATCTGCCATAATGTATACACAATGTATATGGCAGATATGTTGTAATTTTATTCATGCTAATTTTTCTAATTTTTCTATTCTATTATTTTAATAAAGTAATCTAATAAAGATTTGTATTTTTGTATTAATTGGAATAAAAAAATTCCAGAAATAACAACTTGTAAAAGTATAAATGTTTCCTCAAATATGCACTGTAATATATATAATATAATATATAGTTCTAGCTTGTGGTTCGTTCATTGCAACTGTTAATCACAGTTCTGGTGAGCAAAATAAATGTGCAAGGAAGTTGTACTGTGGGTTATGGCCAACAGGAAGTGGACTTTGTTAAGTCGGGCCGCTGTACCATGTGTTGGTGGTGGTATGGTCAGACAGGAGGAAGGCACTGTGTGACAGCAGGCCATAAAGCAAATGTTTCCCCTCTGTCTCTATTCCAGGCACGGATATTGTGTCTCTTCCTCTGATGGTTCCTCTATTCCATGCCACATTTATATTTCCTTATTCTTTGTCCATCTGCCTTTGTTTTCTTTTTCACAAACTGCATCTTTTTTTTTTCCAGAGGCCTTTGCTGTTTTTGTTCTGAAAATGACTTCCTTCCTTCCTTTACAAGCTGCCCCCCTGAGGCCGAGGGGAGGTGTGTGTGTTTGACTGTCTGCTGTGTAATTACGGCCCCCTCTCATCTCAGACTTCATGGAGATTCACTGAGCTCCACACTCTTTCTTCTGATCTTGTTTCTAATAGCTTAAAAAAGCTTTATGCTCTTAAAAATAAAGGTTCTTTATTGGCATCGATGGTTCCATTAAGAACCTTTAACAGCCATACTGAAGGTTTGTTATAGTGGGAATTTATTTTTTATTTTATTTTTTTTATAGATTATTGAAATGTTCCTCACACTAAAAAAGCTTCTTTTCAAGGGGACCTATTATGGCAAATTCACGTTTATATTTTTTTGAATATATTTATGTGCGTGTACACAACCACCCTATTGTGGTAAAAATCCCACCACTCCGTTTGTTATTTTCATAATCATAAACATAAATCTGAAACAGTGGTCCCTATCATACACCCTGCGCAATGCGGCGCCCAAGCAAGTGTTTTTTGCTAGTTTCATGACGCGGTTATCATTTTCACGTCCAGCGCCACGTTGTTTAAAGGTGTCATGAACTGGCTTTTTTTTTTTTACATTTTATACTGTTGTCTGAGGTCAACTTATGGCGTTTATGTGGTTTTTACAGTCAAAAACATCATAATGAATAAGTAATAGGCTATTTTCTGCCCTGGTTTTGAGGCTCTCTGAAGAAACGTTCGGTTTTGATGGGTGTGCCGCACTGAAGACTTGGAAGTAAACGCCGACGGCTAGGATTGGATACGATTTGCATATTTAATGAGCTTCAGCTCCCCTCAGTACATGTGGGAATTGTTTTGAAAGCGTGTGGAGAAACGCTCACAGGGCTCGAAAAATATCTTTATCAAACAAACAATTGATTGGAATGTTATTTTTTTATTACTTGGCCAGATCAGTGAATATAACCGCGAACCGTACACACACACACGCGCGTGCGAAAAAGGAATGTTATTTCACTATTTAAGATAGCCCGTCGGCAGGCCGGTGATACGTTTTGGTAGCCAGTTTGAAAAACACATAGGCCCGTTGGGCTTTGCGAGCCCTGCCCCATAACGTTCCTTCCACTTAAAAATGGCTTTCGCCGTAAGCCGACTTGCATACCGCTGACCGCCGGAAGCTATTTTAGTCTATAAAGTTTTAAATATGGATATTTTTCTCACACAAATGCATTGATTCGCTTCAGAAGGCCTTTATTAACTCCCCGGGGCAGTGTGGAGCAGTTATATGATGGATAGATGCACTTTTATGGACTACATAAAAGACCCATCAAATCAAGGCCATTATAAAGCTCGGAAGAGCCAGGACATTTTTAATATAACTGCGATTGTGTTCGTCTGAAAGAAGAATGTCATATACACCTAGGATGACTTGAGGGTGAGTAAATCATGGGCTAATTTTCATTTTTTGGTGAACTAACCCTTTAAAGTACTTAAAACGAAATAACACAAATAAAAAAGGAATTACATAGTAACCAAAAATAAACAGGATGTTATGTCCAATCTTATATTTGAGTTTATTTGAGAAGTTTTTGTCATAAGACACACAGTCAGCAGCAAGGTGTCCTAGGGCGGCTGTTCCGCCTCTGCCGTTGCTGCGGAGACCAGAGCAACATCTGTGTGGAATTCCAGTGATTGCCACATCAAAGAGCGACTGCCTGAGCTTCAGTAATGAGCTGCTCTCCAGCCTCAGCACACACACACACACACACACACACACACACACTCTCTTCTTATTTCCTCAACTATTATAAACCGTAGACAACCCATCTAATACTATGTCATTCTTTCCTTCTTTCTTTCTTTCTTTCTTTCTTTCTTTCTTTCTTTCTTTCTTTCTTTCTTTCTTTCTTTCTTTCTTTCTAATAGCTTTTAATGGGACCAGCACTGATAATAATTTAACATTCAACATTGATAATAATAAGAAATGTTACTTGAGCAACAAATCAGCATATGATTTCTGTGACACTGAAGACTGGAGTAATGATGCTGAAAATTCAGCTTTTCCATCAAAGGAATAAATTACATTTTAAAACATATTCAAATACAGAACAGTTCATTTAATTTGTGTTAAGTTTTACTGTTTTAACTATATTTTTAATCAAATAAATGCATAATTGTTGAACACAACTTCAAATTTTTGATCAGTAAAAATAATATAATTGATAATATTATAACAATAATAATACATGGCTGGTTTTCAGTACATGTTAAAGGTACACACTAGATTTTAATAGCAGCACTGCCTTGCTAATTCAATAGAAATATTATTATTATTATTTGTAAATTATAGTTTTAAATTATAAAATGTACGGGTTGCTCTGTAAATTATTCTGCATCCACAACTGCCTTTTTTTCTGTAAAAGCAACAGGATGTATTACAGTGTATGAGGACACATTTACAACCCCAAATCAGAAAAAGTTGGGACAGTATGGAAAACGCAAAAAAAAGGAGAAAAAAAAGAAGTGATTTCTAAATTTAATTTGACTTGTATTTCATTGCAGACAATATGAACACAAAATATTTCATGTTTTGTCTGGTCAACTTCATGTCATTTGTAAATATGCATCCTTTCCTGTCATTCACCTGCAACACATTTCAAAAAAAGTTGGGACAGGAGCAATTTAGGGCTAGTAATGAGGTAAAATGGTTAAATAATGACGTGATTTGAAACAGGTGATGTCAACAGGTGATTGTAATTATGATTTGGTACAAAAGCAGCATCCAAGAAAGGTCTAATCCTTTAGGAGCAAAGATGGGCCGAGGATCGCCAGTTTGCCAACAAATACGTGAGAAAATTATTGAAATGTTTAAAAACAATGTTCCTCAAAGAAAGATAGGAAGAGATTTGGATATTTCACATTCAACAGTGCATAACATAATTAAAAGATTCAAGGAATCTGGAGGAATTTCAGTGCGTAAAGGACAAGGGCGCAAGCCTAAGCTGAACAACCGTGATCGAGTGCCGATCACTCAGGCGGCACTGCATCAAGAATCGTCATTCATCTATAAGCGATATCACCACATGGGCCCAGGACTATTTTGGCAAACCTTTGTCAAGTACCACAATATGTAGTTACATCCACAAATGCCAGTTAAAACTGTACTGTGCCAAAAGGAAGCCTTATGTTAACAGTGTCCAGAAGCGCCGTCGACTTCTCTGGGCTCGGAGGCATCTGGGATGGACCATCACACAGTGGAAACGTGTACTGTGGTCAGATGAATCAGTATTTCAGGTATTTTTTGGGAGGAATGGACGCCGTGTGCTCCGGACCAAAGAAGAAAAGGATCATCCAGACTGTTACCAGCAACAAGTCCAAAAGCCAGGGTCTGTCATGGTATGGGGTTGTGTCAGTGCCCTTGGCAAAGGTAACTTGCACTTCTGTGAAGGCACCATTAATGCTGAAAAGTACATAGAGATTTTGGAGCATAATATGCTGCCTTCAAGAAGACATCTTTTCCAGGGACGTCCATGCATATTTCAACAAGACAATGCAAAACCACATTCTGCACACATTACAAAGTCCTGGCTGCGCAGGAAGAGGGTACGGGTACTTGATTGGCCTGCCTGCAGTCCCGACCTGTCTCCAATAGAGAATGTGGACAACGAAGACCCCGTACTGTTGCCCACCTTAAGACTTTATTGCAGGAAGAATGGGACAAAATTACCCCTGAAACACTTCATCACTTGGTGTCTTCAGTCCCAAAACGTCTTTTAAGTGTTGTGAAAAGGAATGGCAACATTACAAAGTGGTAAATGCTTTACTGTCCCAACTTTTTTTGAAATGTGTTGCAGGTCTGAATGACAGGAAAGGATGCATATTTACAAATGACATGAAGTTGACCAGACAAAACATGAAATATTTTGTGTTCATATTGTCTGCAATGAAATACAAGTCAAAGTAAATTTAGAAATCACTTCTTTTTTCTTTCTTTTTTTCGTTTTCCATACTGTCCCAACTTTTTCTGATTTGGGGTTGTATATTTTTGTTATTTCTGGATTATTTTTTATTCCAATAAAATAATAATAATCTGCAAATTTGTTATAATATTGTTTGTGCTAATCTATGTATTGGACCTGTATTTTGGCACACACACACACACACACACACACACACACACGCTTCATTGTCATCAAAAAAGTGACAAATTGCCTTCATTTTCTTTAAGTAACATATATGGTTTCAAAATATGCCCAAGTCATGCTCTTGAGACTCAAATGTAGTGTTTGAGTAAATCCATGTCCTTTAGCGCCACCATGTGGAGGTTGCAACAAACATACATGAAGAACGAATCAAAATAGAAGATTTACCACAAATTGAACTATTAAACTATTAAATATAGACAACAACAATCATGACATTATAAGGCAATATAAAATAATGAATTATTATAATGGATGACAAAACAATATTTTCCTGGGTTATTGGCAAAGCCAGATATCTAATCATCTTTATATTGCGTTTCAGTCTGGCTGTAATTGTAGTTCTTGTCAACATAATAATTGGATTATTTTCCATTTGATGTTATACACTGATGTCTAAACTATGAGGGCAATTTGACTTTTTTGCCCACTTGAAACCACAGATGATATTCCATCAAAGTCTTAGGGACGAAATGTCAAGCTAAATCAGGGCAGAGTATGTGGAAGAGAAAGCACAGAGGAGCCGGTTAAACGAAACCACACATTCATTTGGAATGAGTGATGAAATTACACTGAGGCTGTTGTCATTGGAGGACTCGGGGCTAGCCGTGTGTCTAATGTATAATTACACTCTGAGTTGCCCGCGGGGCAGTGAAGAACGCCTGGAAATATGTCGTTTGACTGGTCCCATGGCAACACTTGGGTCAGAGAGGACATATTTTTTGTTTAGGCCTTTTGAAGGAAGAAAAGAAAGCAGCTTTGAGAGGGGAACTGCCAGGAGACACAGCATGCTATCACATGAAGGAGGACTTCATTACGCTAGTGTAGTGGGCCGAACAGTAACTGTAACCTTTGAAATGAGCGTTAACCTTTGACTTTCTAATGCACCCTTGTGGGCCTGTTTCTGACGTCCTCTGGAATGTGGCTGCATGGGGCGTTTCTGCTGTCCTGTGCACTCTATAAAACAACACAATAGACCTATCATGTTGATGAAGTGACTTTTCACAGCAGAGTTACGCTGAACTATGTTAAATGAACACATTCTATAGGGGAGGCAAATGCCACACACTAAATTTCATTCACAAACAAGCTGGAGTGACGTAAATAAAGTACAGTCAAGTTCTCTCTGGCTGAGAAAAGGAGTGAGATCGCTTCACTTTGTGGGAAAGTTTGAACAAAAAGACGATTTTGAGGTATAAAGGCTTCTGGGTGTCTAAATGTGTGATGCTTTTGAATTTAAACTGATGATTACTACTAACACTGTTAAGTGCATCATTTCAATAACATACACTGTAAAAAAAATCCTGTAACATTTACAGTAAAAAACAACAACACTGTAAAATCGAAGTAGTAAGACTTACTTAAAAAAGCCCCTTTAAAGGAACACGCCGACTTTTTGGGACTTTTGCTTCTTCACCGTATCCCCCATTCTCATCTCCGTGCGTGCCATGTCTGACGCACCCACCGCTAGCCTAGCTTAGCACAAAGACTGGAGGTATACGGCTCAAGCTAGCCTACTGCTCAATAAGTGACAAAATAACGCCAACATTTTCCTATTTACATGTTGTGATGTGTAAACACTCTAAAAAATGCTGGGTTCAAAATAACCCAAGTTGGGTTGAAAATGGACAAACCCAGCAATTGGGTTGTTTTAACCCAGCAAGTGGGTTGTTTTAACCCAGCGGTTAAAAAAAGTGACCTTAATTTCTGACTAAATCATTAACCACAGTAAATTATTCACTCAGAAGCTAGGTCAACTTTTAAAAGCAAACTATTTATTACTTCTCTTCCTTTGAAACCAAATAACTGATTTCTTGTTATATCGCTGCATCAATAGGAAGATGAGTACAATAATATGAGTGTCCAACCAAAGGGAACACTTTTTTCTTGGAAAAAAATGGTACTTAAACCAATCAATTAATCTAAACTTGGGTTTTCTTAGTAAACGAGGAATAGTATGTGAATAGTACAGATTTTTGCTTTTTTAAGTAAAGTGAACTAAAAAGTGTTAGTTAGTATCACTGTTGGATTTTACAGTGAACAACAACAAAAACAGCAGGTGTGGTTGCCAAAAATTTTGAGTAAAAATATGGTGACAATTATTCAGGTATATTTTACAACTTAACTTGATATAATGTTAATTTACTTGAACTAAAAACATCATCTTTTTACCATAAAATGTACTGATAAACAGCATAATAATACAGGTGGTTTAACAGAAAGCCATCATAATAAGTGGTCTGTGCATAAAACATGCCCAATATTCATATATTGACACTGCACAGTCATACACACAAAATATTAAATATTTAAACAAATTTTTTTATTATATGGTAATTTTCGACAGTACTTTGGAGTGAAATTACATATCAAGTTATGTTAAAACATTTACAGTTTTTCACCATACGGTACAGTTGTCCAATTAACACTTTTTCCCAATTCTGTTTTTTATTAGCTTTTGATACTATCCACAGGAACACAAAATACAGAACAATTACACCTTTCCCACTCCAACATATATAATAAAGTTAAAATAATAATAATAATCATTTAACATTTACTTAAATTACAGTTATCAGTTCACTATCTGTTATTGTTTATCAAAATAATTTGAACATTTGTTCACAGTCATTGTTATTTAACATTATCTGGTTGTTAACAAATTGTATATTAATTGTAAATTGTAATTTATAGGGTAAATATGTAGTAGGCACAATTTAGCTACCAAGGGAACAGGTTTTTTTTTTAATTGCAGCATTTATTTAAAGTTTTTTTTAACCAATTTTAAATAATTATAATATAGGTGCCACTTTGTCGCTGTATGGCTGTATTAAAGTAAAAAAAAAATCCAACAAAAGAGCACACAGGAGAAAGCTTAGCAAAAATCACCACGTATAACATATGACACCAAACAAACAAAAAACTGAATGAACTGAGGGCTTAAATACAGAAACTGAAACAGGTGTGACATTCAAATCAGTAACTATAATCTAGTGGCAGGAAAATGAAAACAAAGGAAATAGGAAAACTAGAATTAAACCAAAACAGAAAATACACGTGACACACTTAGACTTTAAGAGCACATTATTCATCCTGACAGCTGAAATATGTGATGAATCATTGCTTTATTTGAAATGCTATATGTAATGTCAGGTCAGTATGGAAGACAACAAGAGGCAAAACCATCTATATAGCAGCAATTACTTTAATTTTCAATTTAAAAAACAAAAGAGGAAAATGCACAATGACAGAATAAACGTAACTTAACAGGGTATAGGTTCACATGACAACGATGTATCTTTGCATTTTTGTGTACAGGCGACAACATTGTCAAAATGATTCCAGAGAGCAGGTTATGTGTATACCTAGTTTAGTAAACGGATAACCTCAACTTTCAGTTCCACAGTGGAGGTAACTTTTAGACTATGTAAGTAGCCATAGCAACTCACTCTCTGAACATAACCTGCTCCAGAGCAGCTCATGAGGTTAGTTGGTTAGTTTGCTTAAGAGGTATTCAGATGACAAGGTAATGTTTAAATATTAATTCAATTCAAATATATTTATTTATTTTATTGTCATCTCACACATGGATCTGCATTCAATTAAATCAAGCGCCAGCGTTAGTTCTGGCAGGCCACGTAGTCAAGCTCCGCTATCAGCTGATTGGGAAATTCTAACTCCGCCCCTCTTTTCAGCTGATCTGTTTCAGCTGATCCTATGCTCTCAATTGGCTTCTCTCAAACAGGGCACCTTACTTAAGCATAGCTTCACTTCAATCTGCCTGCTTGGACGCTTCTGCTGCACGCTGCTTTGCAACCCACCTCCTCCCCAGCTCCTCCTTAAATTGCTTACTTAATCATGTCATTCTGTTGTCATTGATGCATGCTCTGTTCTAAATGGGGGATTTGCTCTGCCCTCCCAGTTAAATGGGAGGTCGTCCCCAGAATCTGCTGCTGTTCCCTGTCTTGGCTTTTCATGGAGCTCATGAAAGGATGGGGAATTTAGAACAGAGCCATACCGCCAAATCTAAATCTTTGCAAAATATGCAATTAAAAATTTTACTAAATGTTTGTCTATTGTGTTTTTTTGACTTTAGTGGACCTGACAGGTGGACCTGATTAGCATCAAACAAACAAACAATATAATCCTTATTCTCTGTGAATAAAGATTACTTGTCAAATGAAGAGATTGAAAAAATGATTGCACAACCACCAAAAAAGTGGCGATGTGCACTAAGTAGGTTATGTAAATCGCCATTAAACAAAAGAAGAAGAAAGAAGTAGAATGGTGCGCTTTTGCCTAGCGTCTGTTTCCATGGTGAATCATCGATTCGTCGCTCTGTTGAGGATGTCTTGTGTGTTAACCGGGAACATTCACTGAGCTGTCTGAACTTACTCCCGGACTCGTTTTTGGAACCAGCATATCTCGAGAAAGGTTTGGCTGGAATACCCCTGTTCACGAGGATCCGTGAAAACGATTAAAATCGCTGAATTATTCTGCCAGGCCAGTAGTTGGCGATGTCACTTTGTAAAGAAACACTACACACCTATAGACTGAACACGTAATACGCATGACAGGCACTATTTTAACGATGTGCTCAAGGCACATGGTCCAAAAGGGTTGTACCTATTCTCTTAATGAGTCATGGGTGTGTTTTGGGCAGAGTGTCTTCTCCCACTCCCTTTAAAAGCCAGTTGCGCTTGCACCATGGCGTAATTTGCGAGTGGAAAGACTGAACGCTTCTCCAGAGAGGAATCATTACATTTTTTATATTTAAAAATGTTTGTGTGCTGCTGCACATCCCTGTGTGTGTAATAAGCAGAGTGTACATGTGTTGTGCACCTGCCTATAGGCGCAAATTACTAACACTCCCTTTAAATACTGCATATTTCAAAAATAGCAACGCACTAACAATGCGCCTGAACACACCTTGTTTTCAGACCAGCAGCTTTCAAGCCACCAAAGCACCATTGCTGAAGCATTAAAAGTTTTCAGTTTTTAGTTGAAACCGGTGGCGTCGGAAGCCAAAAAAATGTGGGTGGGTCCTCTCTCAGAACATTTTTACTGGAGTAGATGTCATTTACAAAGTACAAAGATACCACCCTGTTTGCTAAACGTCTGGTTGGGCAAGCCAAAATTACGAAAATCACCATATCATTGAGAGCAGCAATAGTATAGGGGTAAGATGCATGGCATCAAGTTTTGACACAAATCGACCTGTGGTTCGAATCCGCCTTTTGCTGAACCCACTCTACTCCCTTTTCCCATCACATATCAGATCGGAAAGGCATTTATTTTCAGTAAAAATAAGAAAATATTAGAAAAGTGGAAATAAAGCGTCTAACGTGTTTAATAATAAGTGTTTATCAGTTAGGGGTAGGTAAACAGACATGTGCTGAATTAGAGACGATAAAAGTGAGTGGGTCCAATATCATTGATCGTAAAAAGTGGGTGGGTCTTCTTGTCCCACCCACATACAATGGTTCCGACGCCCATGTGTAAACGGCAGTTATCACATCCAGCGGCACGTTGTTTAAATAGCAAATGCACCCATCTATTCGCCCATGGGCGTGCTGGTCTGAAACGTGTGTTCAGGTGCATTGTTGGCACCGACCGTTTTTCCATCATTAAACTAGCAAAAGTGGATTCGGACATGCCCTAAGTGCACCTGAGCCAAAAACAGGGTCCTATATCTCAGACTCAAATTTCATAAAGGCCTCCTCAGGTTGAAATTTGAACGTAAGAGATTTTCAGCAAATAACACTTAACATTTCTGCCTGTTACTCAAACAAAGTTATCTTTAGATATCTTAACTTCAGATGAATTGGAATTTAGCACATAAGTCATACTGTGTTATAATACTTTTATGGTGTGTTTCTTTCCTAACAGAACAGCATGAACATTCTTAAAAGATTCTGTAAAAATTATTAAACCAACATTTTTTAATTTTTAATAACCAATTTTAAATAAATATAATATAGTACCCCTTAGATTTTAGCTTTAAATGCATATTATTAATCCTGGCAATTTTGTACAACATTTCTCATACCAAAAGAAATGACAGATATTGTCTATAAAACTTGTTACAATTGGCCTGTTCACACAATTTATTAAAAATGTAAATAATTCCTTTAATACTCTTGATGATTTATTTTGACTCGAGTCTAATAAAAGACGGCAGATTTGCCTCATAACAAAGATGTCACCTTGACCGCACTCAAATGTTTGCGACAATTACAAGGTGCTGCTCTCAGCCTCAGAGAGCTCAATTTCAATGCACATAAATTGCCCCTGATGCTCTTCAGTGTGTTTATGGAGCTGCCGGCGACTGGCAGAGGCGGTGTGGAAATTCAATTTGGTACCAGTGCATGGGATTCATGTACTGGAAAAAAGATGGAGGCAATGGGAAACGTGTCCTTGTTTACAGATGACTGCTGCTAATATATCAGGAAATAAAAGGTGATCTTATTCAAGCTCCCATTCATTTTTTTATTTAAATGTATTTTATTGTACTATAACACACACACACACACACACACACACACACACACACACACACACACACACACACACACACACACACACACACACACAGGAGTGTCCCAGTCTAGAATCCACTCTCACACAGAGTGTCTAGTGGTGTTAGAGGATCAGTGTTACAGGAGCATAGGCTACTCACCACTGAAAGCACACACAGCACATAAACACAGCCCCCCATCTCAAACACAACCATGCCTATCTGAATGATTAATGACAGCGGCCTTTAGCAGGACTGCCACACGGCCTTCACTTCTTTCATAGGTTCAATTTAATCGAGTTCTAAACCTTGAAAGGTTGCCTTGAGAAAATATATTAAAATCAGGTCGAACGGGGACCGTTTTTTTGGCTTTCAAACATTGAAACAGATCATACACGTCTCAAATGGCGTCAATAAAATCTGAAACATAACTAATTCCGCAGGGTTGAAAATTCATGCTGCACGTCCTGACTGTGGCCAATAGGGGGAGACAGAGACTAAGCCACGATACAGCAATTCTCACTAAATAATGTCTCAAAAGTAGCCTATACTCATGGGACCCAGGAATAGTCTTCTGTAGTGGACATTATTTTAGTGAATTTCTCTGACAACATACATGTCATAGTTTTCCTGTAAAGAGCACATTCAGGGCTTTTCAGAGATACCAAATGTTTGGAAGTTTCACAATGACAGCTGCCTCTCCTTGGACTTTAAAAATGACTGACATTAATGATTGACTCTAATGGAAATATGATAATGTTTTGTAATTAACATTTATAAATCAACATCTCAGAAAATTTTTATTGTGTTTCAGATCAAAATAAGACTTTATGTTACGAAACAGGGCATTCATTTCATACACGTCCTCTGTAGAGGACACCAGGACTTAAACCATGTTTATCAGGCATTTTGGGAGATGAATAGGGAAAGAAATTATGTTTCAATATTCCTATAATATATTAGATATTATTTTGAAAATCTTGCCAATTACTACTCTTTTTCATTACATGTTGACCCAAGAACACATTGAAATGCAAATTAGATACAATGTATAGATACATATAATGGGAAAACCTTCTTATGGCCATTTACACACATATTGCATAAAGCAAAATGGTACATCAAATCATTCTGTTATCTTTCATAACATAGTTGAGAATTTTAGTTATAAAGTTTGTTATATAAAAAAAAATCCTGAAACTTAAAAACTGATTGGTTTTTTTTTTTTAAATCCCATTGTTTTTGCCTATTCATGTCTTTTAATAATTAAAAAAAAAGTCCTAGTGTCCTCTACACTACAGAGGACATAGCATAACATTAACAAAATATCATTATTATTAAAAAATGTAAATTTCCCCTTTTTTTCTTATGCTCTAAACAATGTGATGATACGAAAATAAAATCTGGTTCTCAGGAGGATATAGCCTATATATCCAATCTAAAATCTTTTACTGTCTAAATGAGGTCATTTGTTTACGCGTGTCACGTGATCTCCGCGTTGATCCCTATGATCCTGACGAGGCCTTTATGAAATTTAGTGTCGGACATTTTATCGAAAAACAATTAAAATTTTGGCGTGTCACTTAAGCAAAGCTACCATATGGCTTCAGAAGAGTTGGAATTTAGCACATAAGTCATACGGATTCAGTGTTATGATACTTTTATGGTGTGTTTTGACAGCACCAGTTTCAGTGAATTCAGTCGATATCACCTCGTGTTCAGAGGAGAAAAGAAATTCATCATGGTCTACTCTATAACAGAATAATGGTGAGTAAATTAATTTAAATTTTTCATTTAGGTGACTTTTTTTAAAATAAACTAGGATCATGTATTCAAATCATTCATCACCTCCTCAGTGAGTGTTTTGTACTTTTAACGTTATGCCTGCGGTTATATAAGAAGTTGTGTTAGCTTTCAGTGAAATATGCCGCAAGTGATTTATACAATATCACCACACTGTTATTTACCATTGCACATGATTATTGTCAGCTCAAACGTCCCCTAACCTGTGATAAACTCGTAGCTCTTGTGAATGTTGCCTGCCTGTATTCTGATGATTGATGGGATAGGCTGGGAGAGGTGATATGAACTCATATCTGTGTCTTGGGTTCATTTGTGGAATGTTGTTTAGCGAGACGTTGCACTTTTTAGGAGCACGAACAATATGCACAAGATTAGGAAAGGCTTACTGAAGTTGGCCAGTGAGCATAGAGGTCAACAGGTCAGTGCAAGGTAGTAGACATGCTACTTATGGTTTCCACTTTTCATATAGCATGTTTGCTGTTAACAGTTTGCAGATTGTCTATATGTAACAGTAGTTAGAATGCATGGAAATGACCAAAATAACAACCAGAGCATCTTAGACGGCGTCCCACAGTGGATTGCGGCACCGCCTACTATTTCTCTCTCTTCTTTATAATATGTGACAACAGTCGGGTTCCGGAAGTAAAAATCCCATTTGGTTTCTCAATAGGGGAATTGATTTTTAACTATAACTTATAAAAACCAAAGACAGACCTACTGTGAGCTATGAGGTTGTTAATCAATGACGGTATATGTGTTTGCTGAACCTGTCAGTCAGCATTCTCATCTAATTTTTTTAAACTACATTACCCTAGCCTGACAAGCCAGACCCACATCAAGATGTTGGGTCTGGGAACTCACCTGGCATTGGCATTGCTCAATCCGAGGGGCGGGATAAACGGTTTTCTGTCAAATTCCCTCTGTCTGCACGCAATAGGATAGCGCTACAACCAAGCAGAGCAACGGAGAAGGTGAAGCGGAGCTAGTTGATAGATTAAACTTTCGCCGTATCCGGTCAGCAAAACTCAGAACATATCTTCTTTTCTGAAGAATGACTTCAGTGCCGTTCTTTGTTCTTTTCTCAAAGAAAAGCTTAACTCCAAGTCTTCCAGAGTCACGGCCAAAGCCGATTCGAAAGACCGCTGTTCCCCAGCTTCTTTGTTTACGAGTAGCACGCGGAACCGCGGCAACTCTGCCGTCATTATGTTAAGCCCGCCCACCGACTCTATACACGATGTGATTGGCCTGACTCGAGTTTGGTTTTTCCAGCTCGCAAGCCAACGGAGAGTTGCTAGACGCCCTGGCTGCAAATTAGATTTGCTGCTGCTAGGGTGCGTCTAGATTTCTTGGCTAACATTACCCATGATTCTGCAGAGACATTCCCACCAATCAGAGAATTACGACAAGTAAATTGCATCACAATAGGCCCTTTTCATATTTCCGGGTTTCTCAGAGCGGAAGTCGTCATAGTTGGGTTAAATATTATAGCTGTGAATGAGAGAATACGTTAAAACATTTTTTTGTGTGCCCATTTGCTCACATAGCAAAAGAAAAACGCCACAGTAGTGATTTCACAACTTTCAAAAAGAGGGAAAAAAATAGAGTGAGATTGATAACGGCAGTGAAAAGAGAGAAATATGTTAATTTTTACCATCACTCCCATAGACGCTATTACTAAACACCCTCACAGCAGCGGTAACTTTTTTATTGTAATTTGATGCAAAAGTAATAAAATACAAAGTATTAGTGTTATAAATAAAAAAAAAAAATGAAAATACAAAAAACGTTGCAGGATTTACGATATTGATGACCGTTAAAACGCGTTATCACAGTCTGTGAAAAGGGTCTATAACTCTTTAGCACCCGCTCACTAAAGCACTGTGAATGATGTGATCCCTATGCTTACACATTACTTAAATAAATGTATGAATTTTGCAATAAATTAGGGCTCTCAACGTTAAAGTCCTTAACGTGTTAAAATAATTTAACGCAAATAAATTACAGATGTACGTGAACCTACATAAATAATTTTCGTAACGCAGTTAGACATATCAGAGAGAATAGAGACACTCATTGCATTTTTATTTCCAGTGTGCTTTACTTTAAAACACAAGCTCTGTCGTATTCCGCGATTGTTTCTGAAGAGCGTAATTTTGGTGACAGTAAGCGTGTGACTGTGTGATGCAACCAACTGTGTTTCATGTAATTCATGTAGACACATTTCAGTACATTCGCGTTGTTTCCACACACACACAGGAAGGATAATGTTTGATTTGTCATGTGTACGTTGTTGTGATTAGTAATCGTAGGTTTATTCAGTCAAAGCGATTGATTTAGGAGTTTCTTTGGCGGCTCCGTGTGGTCCTGTTCGGTATCGCAGCATGACTCGTCTAAAATTAAAGCAATCTCGTTGTTGTTGCTCTGTACACATACTATACACTGTGAATTCTGTAAAGTTTTTATGTAATGTTTTTTTCATGGGTGCTTAGGTGTGTATACATTTATTATATAATAGAAGTATATGGACTCCCTTATATTTGGTGTCATTTTGGAATCTCCAATGATCCTTGAATCTTGCAGAAAATACAGAATATTCATTGTGTGAGAATCACCCTTCAATCTGATTGTTTACTTTGGATATAGCAAATTATGACAAAATGAATGTGTTTAATGAGATAAATGGCATATGTTTAATTTCACGATAAGTGTGCGATTTTTATTGTGTGATTAATCACAATAAAAAAATGTAATCTTTTGACAGCCCTACAATCAGGGCTCTGAACCGGTTCAAGGAACGAAAACGAAAATCGGAAACGAACGAAATTTTAAGAGGAACAAAAATGAAAACGAAATCAAAATCAATTTGAATCGTTCTGAAAAGAAACGTTAATTTGAAATGACCATTAACCGGTTAATAACGTTATTTTATCGTTCTCTTTAATATTTTAATTTGGCAGTGACCAATAATGAATAGAGTAGGCTAGTAGCTACAGCATGTGACGTTGACGGATCAAGCGTGAGTGAAATGCCCGCGCACCAGTCATCTATGAATCTACCGGTAACGCATGTATTTCTGTTGTGGTTTTAAAAATGTTATGAAATAAATATTCAAGTTTAATTATTATTGAGTGAAAATAAGTCTTTATTTATACATATTTGTTTAAAGTATAGGCTAAATTAAAATAACGTTATTAACTGTTATTTTTTCAAATCAAACCGTTTTCGGAACAGTAATGTTTAATGAGGAACGCAAAAACGGAAACGTTAAAATATCGATTCTGCTCGGAGTGAACCGATTGATATTTTTTCCCGTTTTAAGCCCTGTCTACAATAAATGCAACACATCCATCCATCCCATCCCATCCCATCCCATCCCTCCTCTCTAGGGAGATTGTAGATAAATGTTGTACATGTACTTTTTTTTGTGCTTTTTTTCTCACAATTGCAAGATATAAAGTCACAATTGTGAGGAAAAAAAAGTATTTTTCCCCTTCAGAATTGGACTGCAATGTGACGCCAGAAAGTGTTTTTTGCTAGTTTCAGCCCGACGCAGTTATCATTTTCACGTGCAATGTCACGTTGTTTAAAAAGCAAATGCACTCAGGCCATCTGTTCGCCCATGGTCTGGTCTGAAAACCAGGTGTGTTCAGGCGCATTGTTGGCGAGTTGCTATTTTGAGGAATTGAAAACGACTGCGCCATTAACTAATAAAAACCTGCTCTAAAGCCAATAGCGCAGTATTTTTATGCGGATGCACAACGCGTGCAGACACTTATTACACACACAGGGATGTGCAAAAGCACACAAACATGCCAAATATAAAAAATAAAGGGATTACAATGTAAAAGATTAGGGATGCACCGAAATGAAAATTCTTGGCCAAAGCGGAATAATAATAAAACACTTGGCCGAAGCCGAATACCGAACACGATTTTTCGATTTTTTTTTTTTCATTTATTTTACCAATTTTAAAAGTAAAAAATTAGCTTTTTACTATTTTGTTGCTTTTTTAAAGAAAAATGTATTACAAAACTACAATCTAATGTATTTAACACAGATTTTTTTTAGCATTCCAGCATACATTTTACAAACAGCACATATCATTTAAAATATTTTTTCTTTTTATTAAAAATATAATTATTTAATTTATTTTAATACTTATGCCATCTTATCTTATCTTTGGCCTATTATGCCTACAGGTATCATAATCAAATCACTGAGGGTGCTTCTGAAATCACTGAGGGTGCTCTAGTGCAGATGTAGGCTAAGCAACGGCTCCACCACAGCACTGAGTGTACAGTAAGACATTTAAGATTATTTAGAATTTCACAAATATTTTGCAACAAATATTTTTCTATTAATCTATTAGTCTGCCTTTACATTGCTTTAAGTCATTACTATTTCACTGTCACTTCCAAAACTTTGCAGCGTGCAATTGGCCATTAATCCTTTTTGCAACAAATAGTTTTATTCAATGGATTATATAGACTGTAGCCTCGAAAGCGAGCCACCGCTCCATTTACGATCACTAAACGCTGTCACTATGTCAGTTCATCGCAATCTCACAAAGTTCCATAAAGCTGCTAACAACTGTATGGAGGAGTGGGCCAAAATCCCTGCTGCAGTGTGTGCAAACCTGGTCAAGAACTACAGGAAACGTAAATACTTATGTCATGCAATACAATGCAAATGAATTACTTAAAAATCATACAATGTGATTTTCTGGATTTTTGTTTTAGATTCCGTCACCCACATTTGAAGAGTACCTATGATAAAAATTACAGACTTCTACATACTTTGTAAGTGGGCAAACCTGCATCGGCAGTGTATCAAATACTTGTTCTCCCCACTGTACATACATGGCATGAATAAAATATTTACATTAGCAGCACATAATTCCAATGTGAGACTATGCATTTGTGTTAATGTACTTTGTATTCATCAATGTTGAAATTGATTCACGTAAAAACAATGGCAAAGAAGCATCGCGTGTGGATGTTTATTCACTTAATATCATCCGCTAGGCCGGCTACGCACTGGCTGCATGGCGTGTCCGTTTTTATTTCGGCTCCCATGTTAATAGTTTAGAGCTTGCACACTGCCTGTGTGATGCACCGAAAACGCGTGCATGCTAGAAATAGAACCGACGCCTATTTTTCACACAACACACAAGAGTGTTAGAAGCGTTTCCAGGCAAAATAGAATAGGAAAAGCTGTTTATATGTAATTTTGACACGAATACATATTAATAAATGACATTTTGATGTTTGGAAATCTCTAGGTTTTGACATAAATGCAGATATAATTGTAATTTAAATGTAAAAATACAGGACGAAAGATTCTGTAGCCTATTTTGCCATCAATACTCATGACATGCAGAAGTTAAGTCCCGTCTCTTCACCTGCACAAAACACCACCATACAGGTTTTTCTAACTTTTTTTTTAGGAAACCTGTGGACTCGATGACCTGACAGGCTGGACACAATAATTTACCATAACAATGATAAATTGAAATAGAAAAAGTACCGAAAATACACAGACTCGTACTGAATACCAACCTATTCTGCACTGAGCCAACGCAGAGCCCGGCAAACGACTCCCTCTCGTGATGTAATATGACGCGATGTTGGGAAAAAAAAATATTTTTACAATCAGCCAATGAAACAGCCACTTTATCTACTAAATTTGTGCTCGTATGGCCTTTAAAACATTTTAAATCCTGCATTACCTTTTCATATGGTATTTTCATACAAGGATATATATTCATTTGGAAAAAAATGTAACCTGCAATATGCCCTTTAAAGGGTAACTAAACCCCTGCTCAGAGCTTAACTCCACCCACTGGCAATTTTGAAAAATGCTGGAAAAGTGGGCAGAGCCCGGCGGACACAGAGGGGATGAACCGAGGGCGGGGCTGAGCGGAGGGCGTGCACCTGAGACCCGCAGTGACGGATTGATTGACAGCTATCAGACTCGTGAGTCGCAGAGATGGAGAATGACTAGAGTGACGCCAGCTTTGCAACAAAGCGGTCATTTCTCCTACCTTCACCTGAAGTGGAGGAGGGTGGATTGTCTGTTACAGACACAAACCCGGAGCCTTATCAATGCGAGCCGCTGCTCAAACTGCGTTAACTCCCGATGCAGACGATGCCAGTGAAGCAGCCGCGCAAGAGAACTGACCTAATCTATGAACAGTCAAGTCCTTAGACTAAATGCCACTAAAAATAGATCAGATATCTGATATACATACGATGGATTTTCATTAAAATTAACGTAACTGAATCAGCGCAGCACGCACAACCAATAAGTTCAGACCTAAAAGCCTATTATAAACAGATTTTCTCAAATAAGTTAGACTATATACGCCAGCACGTTACAGTATTGTTATTCGTCACCGCGTCCGCAGCAACCACTTGTGTGTCAGGGTTTGAAAGCGCGTCTCATGTATGAAACTTATCTGTACACATGACGGGCGGCAATTATATCGCAAGAAAAGCCTGACGTGTACTGACAACTGCATTATTTAACAGCATTTTCTTCAATACAATGTTAAAGCAAGTGTCATGTCAGTTTCATTCATAATGTTTCTACTTCATGTAACATGACAGTTCATACTGGAGTGAAGCCGTTCTCATCATGTGATTGGGGGAAACATTTCTGAGGGCGTGGTGAGCTCGTGCCAGGGGCGCGGATAGAGAGCCGTTGGAGGTACCATCCTACGTCACGATGTACCACAACGTCCAATAGGAAAATTCAACTGCAGTAGCCACCGTTCAACCTTAAGAGGGCAGCACTTTGGCGGTTTTACACCATATTCACTCTCATATCACAGTGGTTCTACAATAACTTTATGAAGCAACGAGAATATTTTTTGTGCGCAAAAAAATAAATAAATCACGACTTGTATAGTGATGACCGATTTCAAAACACGGCATCATGAAGCTTCGAAGCGTTATGAATCAGTCGATTCAGCGTTTTTGATCGTCAAAGTCGCGTGATTTCAGCAGTTTGGCGGTTTGACACGCGATCCGAATCATGATTCGACTCACTGATTCATAACGCTTGAAATTTTAATGAAAAATGTATGAATTTTTTTTTTTTAAATAATGAAAATGTTTTAAATACTTGAAGGAAATTGCTCACTTTCAGCAGTCTGTCTGTACTGTCTATGGGGCAGATTTCTGATTGTTGTACATCAGATACAGATAAATGAACACAGTAGGCCTACATTACATTTATTTGAATGCATTAATGAGAGAGTGTTTGTGTGTGTGAATTAGTCATACCGTCTCTATTCATTATGAGGCTGTGGTTTGTACTTACTTCAAAGGTATTAAAATATATGCCTATAACGTTTGAGTTTCTAAGCTACTTTAGTGACTTTACTTAAGTTACAGAACAGCGTTTCTGAGCTGCTCTCTGCGCGCGATCTTTACGTGATGTGCGAGCTTCTGTCTGAACGTTTGTTTGTCACAATATATCAGGCATTAGTTCGACATAATACAAATCTGATGGTCTAAAATCGCTTTAATGTTCAAACTGGCATGCATTAAAACCATAGACTGTAAAAAAATATGGATGTAGTGTCCGTGACGTCACCCATAGGATTCTGATGAGCCGTTTTGAAGCGCAAAGTATGGACGAGATGGCCGTTGCCATCGCCCGTCACTCCCGGATAACAGAAAATGGGCAAAAAGGCGGGACGTGGGCGGAGCTTAAGTGACGCGATGACTAACAGACAGCAGATAAATGGCTATCCACCTGTCACTCAAAGTGGCCACGCCCACTTTAATGCTTTATATAATGTAAACGAATGAGTTATAAAAAAATTCACCCCCCTCACAGTTGTCATGAAGGGCAAAATTAAAGTTGGCCATTTTAAGATGGGGCTCAAGGAGATTCTGCTCTGTCTCTGAGCCTGTCCCCAGTGGCCAGTCGATGAATTGCAGTTTAAGGCACTTCCGTATTGGCTTCAAGAGAAACTGCGGGAGGTTGCCGCTTGATTAAAATGCATACAAATAACAGCTTTGTGAGGGCGCAGGTGAAAGAGGTCTGCCTTCAGGGCGTGTGCGCGTTGTCAGAGACGAGACACGGCTCGGCTCTCTGTGTCACAGAAAAAAGCTGAGCACTGAACGGATACGTTTTCCGTAATGTTTTTTTTGAATAGTGCACAATCGCTTTAAATGTTCAAGCATTTACTTGACAAACTTTATGAGGACGAAAGTGAAAGCGATCTGGCTTCGGGGCTTGCACGCTCCGTCTGTGTGTGTGTGTGTGTGTGTGTGGCAGCGCGTAGGCTATAAGAACAGCAATTAACTGACCTGTATAAACTGTGTAAAACATTCAGTTACTTTAGTGATTCTGGGCATCTATAAACACAGATAACTGCTCCTGCATCTCTCTGTGTGCCTTGCAAACTGCACTTGATGTGACTGACGGGACAGAGTCACATGACTAAAACCGAAATAACCGACATGGGAAAAATACGTTGGTTAGAGGCTCTTAATTTCGGTTTCGATTAATCGTACAGCCCTACGTTCAGCCGCAAAAACAACTGTCCACACCTTTTCAGCGCTAATTTTTCACTGCGTGTCTTAATGAAATCCTGGCAGTAGTTTTTTAAAGCGCTATCGCAAGCTGTTCGTAAATTTGGCCCCTAAACTGATATTTCCTACTGACACACTACAGCAAAAGTGCATAACTGGCTTAAAACCATTTTTTGGGGGGTGAAAACACTAACGTGCCTTTTGCACAGTACTGTATATTAGAGCCCGACCGATAAAGGATTTTTAAGGCCGATACCGATACAAATATTTGGTCACTTAAAAATCCGATATTCCGATATATCAGCCGATATATATAAAAAATAAAAAAATAAAATAACAGAAACGCGTAAAAAAACACAAACAGATTTCCCTTATACATCAGTTATTTGTAGTTATTCATGATCCCTCAGCCTCTCTAAAATAATATGATAATGCAGTTTAAAAATAAACTTGTTTGTTTTATTGTTACAACAGAACAGAGGAACATAAAATATATTAAAGTTCTGATAAATAAAATGTATAAAAATACAAACTTAAGATATGAAACTTAAAGTCGTTTGGACGAAAACACAATAGGCTAACAAAAACAAAAAATCAAAGTTACCAGTATTAATAGATGTGGTAAGCTTTATAAATATAACTTTTAGCAAGACTGGAAAAAAAAATATTCATTTAAGTTCTAGAAGTTCTGATAAATAACAACAACAGCAAAACATAAACTATATACAGTATAAATATGAGCCACCTTATAATTACAATGTCAACTTGCTTATCCCTTTACATGCACTTTTAATTCTATCCATCAAGCTACCACAAACCATTTTCAATCATCATTTGCTGCCTGCCTTCTAAAATCTACTAACGTTACTGATGATGACTCGTGTAATCCATTATTTGACTCGTTAATGCGGCGTCTGAACGAAGTCACGCACTTTCGTTCACTCTTCACGAGCCTAACTTACGATTTACAATGCAGAGACTGGAACTACAAATATACTAGTTATAAATACAGTAATCATTACTTTATTTAGGCAGAATAAGTTTGTTGTGTTTTTCAAGGCGCATTAATGTTAGCGGTCTCCCACTGATAGCCATGGCATTAGCTAGCTTTGTGGTTAGCGTCTATGATAAGTTATAATTTAGAAATATGTATACTTTTTCAAAATAACGGGCAGGGGAGAGATGATACGTCTCATGATGTCAAACTGTCAGACTATTAAAGAAATACATTTTATTCAGTCACATTGTCCGAGGTAAAATAAGTCAGTCAACTGTAACCTAGCGTAATTACCAGCTCTCTTGGCTTACATGTAACAGCAAAACTGGACTTGGCAGTTACAAATTGTGTCATGTTATTTGAGTTAAGAGAACTGATGGGGATGTTCTTTTAACTGTTATTCAATTCAAGCAATGTATGTCTCGTTGCCAACTTACATGCATTTCGCGGATGATCTGTGTTGTGAATGCAGCGCTCAGAGCGCTGAAGCTCAGCATGACTCAGCTGGATCAGCTGGTGGTGTTGCCAGCCGGCACGTTGTAGAGCGCCCTCTGGTGGACAAACTATGAAACGCCAACACTCAATGTGTTTGAGAGGTGTTTCGTCCGGTTTTTTTATTTTTAAAAAAATATTCATTTATCGGCCATCATAAATGCCGATACCGATAGTTTGGAAAAAGCCTAATATCGGCCGATAATATCGGCCCGCCGATATATCGGTCGGGCTCTACTGTATATACACCGATCAGGCATAACATTATGACGTGAATAACACTGATTATCTCTTCATCACGGCACCTGTTAGTGGGGGGGATATATTAGGCAGCAAGTGAACATTTTCACCTCAAAGTTGATTTGTTAGAAGAAGGACAAATGGGTAAGCGTAAGGATTTGAGCGAGTTTGACAAGGGCCAAATTGTGATGGCTAGACAATGCCATCGTGCTTCAAGGAAGGATCAGTGGTGAACCGGCAACAGGTCCAATCAAACAGACGAGCTACTGTAGCTCAAATTGCTGATGTTAACGCTGGTTCTGATTGAAAGGTGTCAGAATACACAGTGCATCACAGTTTGTTGCGTATGTGGTGGCATAGCCGCAGACCAGTCAGGGTGCCCATGCTGACCCCTGTCCATCGCAGAAAGCGCCAACAGTGGCACGTGAACATCAGAACTGGACCACGGAGCAATGGAAGAAGGTGGCCTGGTCTGATAAATCATGTTTTCTTTTACATAACGTGGATGGCCGGGTGTGTGTGTGTCGCTTACCTGGGGAACACATGGCACCAGGTGCACTATGGGAAGAAGGCAAGCCGGCGGAGGCAGTGATGCTTTGGGTAATGTTCTGCTGGGAAACCTTGGGTCCTGCCATCCATGTGGATTTTACTTTGACATGGACCACCTACCTAAGCATTGTTGCAGACCATGTACAGCCTTTCATGGAAACGTTATTCCCTGGTGGCTGTGGCTCTTTCAGCAGATAATGCCCTTCCACAAAGCAAGTTATTCTGGATTTAGGATTTTTTTCTGGATTTTTTTAAGGAGTTCTTCTGAATTTCTTCTGGTTCAGGAATGGCTTGAGGATAACAACAAGTTTGAGGTGTTGACTTGGCCTCCAAATTCCCCAGATCTCAATCCAATCGAGCATCTGTGGGATGCGCTGCACAAACAAGTCCGATCCGTGGAGGCCCCACCTCACAACTTACAGGACTTAAAGGATCTGCTGCTATCTTGCTAACCCTAACTCCACACTATCACAAATATATTACATATGCTATAAACCTTATTCAGATCAGCGCCATGATGGGTATGGAAGTGAGGCTGTGAGGGATAGACTTACCGTGTTTTCAGTGGCACCTGCTATAAAAAGCCGTATAAAGGTCCTAGATCACCTTAAATTTATATAGAAAGATAGATATAGAAATATATAGAACAATCCAAAGACACATTAAATAACAGTACAACCCACCGAAGAGATGTATATATATCCCTCACACACAGCCTTCGCTTTCATACCTGTTAAAAACAAAGATGCTGTGAATAAGGTCACTCTTTTAGGACTTCACCACCACCTAAAGGTTTATCAAGTAGGCTAAGGTGTTTGCCCTCCTCTTAGCATGTTCACCTTGGCCTTCAAATGCTACATAAATCCATCTTCAGCACTTGAATTAAGCCAAAGACACTGGACCATTTTGAAAAGAATCCACTGTGACGATGTTCTTCCCCTTAAGATCCTATTTAGAGGTGGTTTGTGAGGATTAAAGGGTGTTTCTTTAGTTTTTATCTAGTATTTGAGTACTTGATCACAGAGGCGTGCCCTAATCCGAACATCAATGTGGCCCCATCAGTGCAATGGCTCGAAGCTGCCAAGTGACAATGGACCACGAGCTTGTTTGGAGTCGGCTGTACGTGTGCTATTAAAGTTTCAGGCTGCTCGCTTTGATAGCTCTTGTCAAATGTCTAATCTGATCAAATTCACCCCTCTCTGCCCGTTGAAGTAAACGCTGCATCCATCAATGGAGATTACATGAGGAGCTTTTTGTTTTTGTTTTGTCAAGATTAGGTTAGCTTTGTTGAACATGAATAGGTTTGCTTATATGTATTAGTCAGAGCTGATTTATTGTGTGGGATTATGAGTTCTGGTTTGTAGATAAGGCTTTCTGTCGGTGACATGATTAATGGCACGCCTTCAGCTCCCAAGTATCAGATGCGATAAGATCGAACCACTGCGAGCACACGTCTAACACAGGATTATGACAAGGCTGTGTAAGGCTTCGTAAACCACACCAGTGTGTCACTGAGGCGGAAGGGTGCTTGATATAAAAGAACAACCCGTGGTCAACAGAACTAGTTGAGGGCAATGCGACAGCCGTGTGAATCTGTGTATGACAAAGACCAGATGCTGGTAAACTTCCTGTGGGAGAGGAGTCGTGTTTCAGTTGTTCTTGCCTGATGTGTGTCACAGGGGTCAGGGCTGTTCAGAGATTGACCTGGACCATCACAGAGGGAAAAAAAGATCTCTTATGCTCACCAAGGCTGCATTTATTTGATCAAAAATGCCATAAAAACAGCAATATTGTGAAATATTATTACAATTTAAAACGAGTGCTTTCTATTTGAACATATTAAATGTAATGTTTATTGTTTATTCCTTTTAGCATCATTACTCAATTTAACATCATTACTCCAGTCTTCAGTATCACATGATCTTTCAGAAATCATTCTAATATGATGATTTGCTGCTCAAGTAACATTTGGTATTATTATCGATGTTGAAAACAGTTCTGCTGCTTAATATTTATGTGAAAAATGTGATTTTCAAATTTGCACCTAAGATGTGGAGCCAAGGAGGGCAAAAATTACTTTAGAAAGATGGCGGCAGCATTATTTAATAAAGATGGGAAGATCTCAATGTGGATCCTTGAGTAAATTGTACACATTTTCAGTGGTCAAAAACCAAATGTGGGCCACTTTGGTAGGGTGTAACGGTACGTAAAACTGACGGTGCCTACCTCGGTTTTGAAGTCACGGTTCGGTACGGGTTCAGTACAGCAGTTTTACAAAATTGCTTTTTATTTATTTTTATTAAACAGTGGTTTACTGAAAAACTTGTGTCTGTCCTTAAATTAATTCAATTATAACTGCAAGTTTCTTAAAGAGAATGCTGTAAACTATAGGGAGCCCTTACTTGCACACCAAACTATTAGCCTACATTCAGTTGCTATATATTTTTAGTAGAGGTCGACCGATAGTGGATTTTACCAATACCGATAACTAGGTTGGACCGCACTTGCCGATAACCGATTAATCGACCGATAGTTTTTACAATGGATACTGGATTAAAAAACATAAGTAAGCCAGTGCTGAACTTTATAACACGAAATAAAAAAACAGTACTGATCCATGAAAATGTGCTAACTTAAAAACGTATAAATATGAATATTAAAATAAGAAGTTCTAACAGAACAAATTCTTCAGAAAAAAATTTCAACATTAAAATATTACAGGTCAAATGTGTTTCTTTACCATAGGTAACACTATGCAAGTCCCTGTGCAACAAGGATGTATTAGCTCACATGAACTATATGCATTATGCATACATTTTTACAGCATGTATTAATATGAGCAATACATTTGTACCTTAATCATTCATGTTACTTCATAGTGCATTAACCAAGGTTAACAGATACAAATTCAAACTCAATTTAATGTTGAAATGAACATACTAACAATGAACAATACTTCCACAGCATTTATTAACCTTAGTTACTGTTACAAATGGAATCTTATTGTAAAGTGTTACCATTTCATACACATCCAAACAGTCTGCTTTTTTAGAAGGAGATTATCTAAAAAAAGGATTGCGTTTCTGCTTTGTTTATATTTCTGTCGGCAGCATGACGATACAGTTTGCTTTCTCACATCACTAATTTTATATTTGCAACATTTGGGTCTGACTTGTTTTTATCACATTGTTTTAACCGCTTGAGGTACTGCTAATGTTAGCGTCCTCGCAGCCTCGTCGACAAACATTCACACTGCTGTTCTTTACCTGTTAATGCAGCATCTAGTCAACAAATAAATTACTTTATAATGATTTTTGCAACAAGTACTGAAGTGTTCTGTATTAATATCTAGGCCTGTCACGATAACAAATTTTGCTGGACGATAAATTGCGATAAACGATAATATTGTCGTTCTGAGACCATTTTCATCTAAAATAATGATAATGGCATAATAATGCAGGTACACCTTTTCAAAGATCAATAAACTTGTATTTCTTAAGACTATTTAACACTGAAAACGGAAAGCATTTTAAATATCCACAATAAATGAACAAAACAACCAAAACAAAAAAAGCAATGGACTCTCAGTCTGTTAACAAAAAAATGCACTTGAATAAACGGCTGGGAAAACTGCAACGGATGATTGTGTTTTAGGTAGTGCTGGGAATCAATAAAAATAAAAAAAACTAATTAATAAAAAAATGTTCTGTAATTATTCACGATTAATATGTTTTTCAATGCTTTGATATTGTAATAATTTCCGGTACTCTCCAAATTAATGTAGAAACAATTTATTGACAGCATATTTTAAATATGTGTTGTATTGGCATGTTTTTATGAATGGCCAGTATCACTGATGTCTCTATGAAACATTAATGATGTTACATTACAGTATAACTGAAAGCTCCCAATTTCAACATTTATTAGGCTTAAAAAAAAAAAAACTTTTAATTTAAGTGAACTTAAAACAATCTTTACATAAACCCATTACAATAAATGTTATTTTTACCTGTTTCTTCCCTGTTAGACATATACAGAAATGTAATAGTTATCAAACACTTTTCTTAACTGCATAAATAATAAGTGAAATATAGATTAATCATTATTAAAGCTACAATTTTCTCTGTTCCCGTTGTTCTTTGATGAACATTTAATGACAGGCATCATCAGTGCTCCTGTCACTTTAAGAACAGCCGTTGCCAAACATGACGCGCATCTCATTTCCTCACAACTCTTTAAGTTAATTTAAGACATTATTTAACTAATTTAAGACTCCAACACAGAGAATTTTGAGTATTCTCATATTAGTTGTTTTTGTTTGTTCATGAGCAAAAGAGAACTCGATGTGAGCACGCAGGAGACTGGTGCGAGTCTGTCTGTGGGTTGTGTGTGTGTGTGTGTGTGTGTGTGTGTCAGAGTGTCCCGCAATTAGCTGACATGAGACGCAGCCACACAGACAGGACACTGACACACACACACACACACACACACACACACACACACACACACACACACACACACACACACACACACACACACACACACACACACACACACACACACACACACACACACACACACACACACACACACACACACACACACACACACACACACACACACACACACACACACACACACACACACACACACACACACACACACACACACACACAGACAGACAGGACACTGACATACAGCGCATTCTTGTGTCTTGTCGAACTTAGAAGCATTTACATGTATAAGAGCGTAATCATATAATGTAACGCTCAGCAAAAATGGATATAAAAACGGACGCTGGAAATTATCGCGGCCGGAAAAATTATCGAGCTCATTATTTTTTTATCGTGTGATTAATTGATTTATTGACTATCGCGACAGGCCTATTAATACCGCTTCGCTGTAGTGTTTTAAACACACATCTGATTTGTCCGCACTCTCCGTGCAGCGACGCGCTAATGTAAACACAAGGCGTCAGTGATTTTTTTATTTGGCCTCTAGAGTCCGCTCTTGTGCTATATAATGCCAGCACACCCTTCTCAGCCACTCCAGCAACGGACGCAACTCGGAAAAACTATCTGTGTGGATTTTTGTTGATAACCGATTGTTCCACCAATCAGCTATTGGTGCCGATTAATAAGCAAAACCGATGAATCGGTCGACCTCTAATTTTTAGATATAATAATCTACACTCAAATAACACATGTAAACTTCACATAAGACCGTTTTTGCATTAACTTCTCAATCAAATTATAAAAGTTTTTTTCTCCAATTCGTTGTTGAAATATAATCATTTATACAGTGTCTGTCATTTTCATGACAGATTTATTTAAACATACATGAAATAATCAAGACATCACTAACAGGTGAAGTAGAATATGATGAATATATAGGCTAATATAGTGCATATATATAGAAAAAGAGTTGATTTATCTAGTAAATAAAAGCTGTGGACACTGAATGACTTCTGAGGTAAATGTAATGCTACGTGACATTGTTTACAAGCTGTTTTATTGTCTTTCCGCGGTTGAAACACTGGGCGATTACACCACATATTATACGTGAGAGTAAGCTGTAATGTATCCTCAACATACCTTAAGATATTAATTCTTGTTATTCTTTAGGAAGAGATGATCACGTTCACTTGCGTGCAGGCCTTTGAACTGCCGCTCCTATACAGTGATCAGTCACGGCACATTAAAGAGTGTCAAAACGGCATTTATCGTTTGAATTTCGTGATAAGATGGACAGAATACTTAATATGTTCGTGTGGGAACTAGGATTGAAGTGTGTTCCGCGCTTAAAACAAGCCTAGGCCTACTGTTAACTTAGGGATGAAACGGTATGGAAATTTAACATCACGATTATAGTGACCCAAATTTTCACGGTTATCAATATTATCACGGTTTTGTTCAAGTTTTATATTTGAAAATCAACAAACAAACTAAAGCAGCTCTATGCACTTTTTTAAGCAAGATTCTGTGGGATTTTCTTCCTTATAATGGCCGTCGTCAATATAGCAACGCATAAATAATAATAATTTCTCGTAAATATAATCTCTAATATTATCTCTGTAAATATAATCTCAAGCAATATTCTCATCAGTGTTCAGCAATGATGCATTTAAATCTAGCATGTTTTGTGTAAAAGCCCAAACAGTATCCTAGAGAAATAATGCATATCCATATTTCCATATGATTTTACAGTTTATTTTATTAAATATCAAAATGACTGCATCATACCTGACACCTAGATGATCACTTTACAGCCAGTTTTATGACTTTCATTGTCTTCAAATGCTATTAAAGTTTCAAACGTGTATAACGTTACCAATGCTGTGTGTAACTTTAGAGTCCCTAAATTCACCAACTTTATGCCAGTCATATCGGATGCGCTGTGGTTCTGCTGTGTTTGTTTGAAACTATTTTCGCTGCTGAAATAGAACAAAAACAGTCAACCACTGTATGATGAGTGAATCTCTTGCGTACATCACACACACATCTCTGCTTTTAGTGTAGATTTCAGTGTGTGAGCGGCGCACGCTCTGAACAAAATTCCGGATAATCTGAACGCCTCTGATTATGAGACATTGCATTCATAAACTCAATATAAACACGTGTGAATGGTTATAATGTGCAACGCGATTATAACAGATGGCTTTTGAGAAGACTATAATAAGTTCAACAGCAGAGTGGCTAGTGTGCAGCCGAAATAACGTTAACTTACACCCGCAAACGGCGGTTGTTAATGGCAAACCCTGATTATTATCCCTTAAATGTCACCCTAGTCTTGTCTGAACTTGTTCATTCGCTTCACGTTATTATTTCCCAGACGTAGTTTTGGTATTGAGGTCAAAGTCCACTTGCCTTGCGTTCGTAGTTTTGAAGTGTTTCCCTCTATTACAGCGACTTTATTCTGGCATGTTCTGCAGACAGGTGACCATCTTCGATTAAGTTTCCCTCAGGACTTTTGTAAAAGCCAAAATATGACCACACCTCAGATTGGGTCCTTTTAGAGGCTGAACAATCCCCAGAGTGCTGTCACTGCCTTCTGCCATTTCTTCTCATTCAGAAAACAGCGGTGCGCGCAACAGACTGAGGCTGACTGGACAAGATTTACAGCGAGTTTTAAAATCGTGATAATCACATGCGGTTTTAATGATAATTAAATTTTATACGATATTACTAACCGTCACTAAATTTTACAGTGGTTTATCGTGAAACCGGTAATCGTTTCATCCCTATGTTAACTGTTAAAGATTACATTCGGAACCGTTCGGTACACACGTGTACTGTACTGGAAGCCCTGTACCGAAACGGTTCGGTACGAATACGTGTACCGTTACACCCCTAACACATACAGTTCATTCTTTTTTTTTTCTTGTCTGAAGAACAAATAATGTTGAAACTGCATCTCATTTCCTTTTATGAAAACAAGCATAGAGCATACATGTCTGAGTGCCAGTGCTAAGTTTGCGTGTGTGCAACTCAAGAAGCAATATTTTAGTGAAAAATTTAAGAGGTGTTCAAATGATATTAAAATCACATGGAAAGTAATAAATCATTTGTTGCAAAGAGAGATTTCTTCAGAGCTTTGTGGATGGTGACTTTATTCATTATTCTTTTAATAACCCATTTGACATAGTAATAATTTTTTTTGTTAATGCTGGTCATGAATTAGCTAATAATCTTCCGACTGGTTATGGTGAACTCCTGGATTATAAATCGGGACATTTTCCTATCATCTCCACTTTTAAGTCACTCGATATTCAAGAAATAAATGAAATTATTGATGAATTAAAAATATCTTCTGCTGGTCATGATAATACTCAGTATTTCTTGTCAAAAAGGTGAATTGTTCAATATTGCAGCCACTTGCTCACATTTTTTCTCTGTCTTTGAAGACGGGCATTGTGCCAGAGCCTAGAGGATTTAAAAATAAAAAAGTTATTCCTCTGCTTAAACCTTTCTTGATTTATAGTCATAGGCTACCTGCATGTAAACCTGCAGTTTCTAAAAAATTATGTTTTCTGTAAAATATTGAATTATTATTATATTGTTATATTTAGTCTTAAATACTCTATTTTTAATTTTTTATCATGAAAATGTTATTGTAATAGTAATATTTCTTATGTTTTTAAATATTTTTATTTAGCAATAATAATCAAAATAATTATTAGTAGTCATATTAATATATAAGCACAAAATGTTGGGCATTTTGAGAGAAATTATTTTTATATATATATATATATATATATATATATATATATATATATATATATATATATATATATATATATATATATATATATATATATATAATATTAAAACGCATTCAAAAGCTTTTGACAGGTCTATAAAAATAGTAAATAGTAAAGTAAATAGATTTTCAAGTGCCAGGGTGAGGTGAAGCAAATCCATATTAATAGAGTGAATTTTACAGAATCCAAAAATAATCCAAAAAAAAAGAACGGAATTTGTTTGTAATGATTAGAATTTGAATATAAATAAAAATATCTGTTTATATACTTTTTATTCAAATATTTTTGAAAAACATGGCAAAACAGATACAGGTCTATAATTGATAAACCATTGTGAAACATCTGCTTTAAGGATTTATTATAACATATTTTATTATTGTTATTATTAATTATTATAAAAAAATCTGACAATAATTTCTTAATTTTTGTCAGGAGGTATGCAAAATCAAGAACGAGTCTGTCTTTAAAGGTCCTGTTCTTCGTGATCCCATTTTTCAAACTTTAGTTAGTGTGTAATGTTGCTGTTAGAGCATAAATAATACCTGTACAATTATAAAGCTCAGAGTTCAATGCCAAGCGAGATTTTATTTAACAGAAGTTCCCTTTCAAAGCCTACAGCGAACGGCCGGTTTGGACTACATCCCTGTACATCCTGCTTTAATTACGTCAGTAGAACAGTTTGTTGACTAACCTCTGCCCACAAGAATACGCGAAAAATCCTGCGTGGAGAAGAGGAAGTGTTGCTTCCGGTTGCGTTTGTCGCCATGTCGTCGAGACGCTGTTATTTTCATCCCGGAGTCAAATCACCTTTGTTTGGTCTTCAGGGGCTGTAGTTTGAGCGCGTTCATCTCCCCGTTATGGTCAGAGGCGTGACCTTCCCGGGTAACGTGCCCTAAGCTGCTGTCGAATCACAACACGGGAACCGCTGGCACAATCAGAACTCGTTACGTGTTTCTGAAGGAGGGACTTCATAGAACAGGGAAATCTTTCAAGCTGTTTTGAGGACAATGAAAACAGCGGGATACAGATAAGTAAATTGTGTGAAAAATACTGTGTTTTTTTACTCATGAAACATGAACACATGTTATATTGCACACTGTAAACACAATCAAAGCTTCAAAAAAACACGAAAAACGGGACCTTTAATATGAAATATGAGCCTCTGGGGGGAAAAAAACCTCCTGTACACTGGAGAAAACCATATGGATTATCAGATACATTTTTTTAGAGAGAAGTATTATTTTGCCTATTTTTTACCCAAAAGATGATGGAGTGAGCACTGCTGGGTGCTAAATAAACTCATGTTGTCCGCTGGACAACGCCTGCTTGTGCTTTCAAACGCTCCCGCTTTCAGAACACTTTCAAACGCTCCCGTGCATTGATCATTGTAGCCAATCACAGACACATCCGATGAGCCCGTGAGCACAATGGCCAGTCAGAGGTGTTTCGATTCCAGCTCAACTGCGCTCATACTGACTTGGTATCATGGTCGGTACTTTTGACAACACCAGCTAGCACTGTAGCTGAATAAAAAGAAGATGGAAACTAGGGCTGAACGATATGGACAAAATTTCATATCTCGATTTTCATGCCAGATATCTCGATATCGATACAATACGATATGACTACGTGTTCGGTGAAAACCAGAATCTGAATTAAAATGTGTTTGATTTAAGCCTACATTTCAAAAATTTGTGTCAGAAAATGTATTGTTTTTAAGCCTTTTGCACGTACGATCACACAGGTGTAATCAGTCTCGGCTGGTCTCTGGTGCGGATGATCAAGCGCATCACATGATCAAATGTTGAATTTAGCCAGAGACAGGCGCGCTCAGAGCTGTCATATATCACAACTTTTCAGTGTTTTCAACCACATACTGTTTATTTTAGGTTTCAAACATATACATTCACATAAGTACTAAAAAAAACAATACATTTAGAGTTTGTAAAATACACACTGATGTCTATGGAAGAGGTAATAATAATCCTTTCCATTATAATTCGACACGTTTTATTAATATCAGATACACATTGTAAGTAACTTCAATGTTTACTCTATTCTATTCCCCAGTTCACAAGCCACTTACTTTTAAGTATTTCGGGAGAAGTGGATGAATTTACGTGTTGTAAACATAGAGGTTGTAAATCCAACAGATCCGATTCTCTGAACTGCGTCTGCGGCACAAACTAATGCTGCCTTCACGTGCTATCGGAAATGTGATGATTTCGACTTCTGAAATCGTGATTACGAGCGCATTGCATTCAAGTTTCAAAATGTGAGGGCGTTCATGTGCAATGTTTACCTAGGAAACTCGTATTTACGATAATTCCGAGAGCACGTGAAGGCAGCATTACACGGCGGCGCCCATCGCGCATACAGCTCAACGCGATTGTTATAAAGGTGTTTAAACAACAATATACTTCCACTTGCATGTATTTGACAATCGGAATATCAGATATTTCATGCCATAGCCAACACATTTGTGAATTTTCTGAATAAAAAAGGAAAAAATGACACAAGCAGATCATCATTCATTCAGCGCTGTTGCTGCTGCGGTGTGTCACGTGACAAGCAATGACGTGTCACCATGGAAACCCCCCCCAAGTCCCTGTAGTGTGTGTGCGCTGGCTTAACGGTGCATTCAAGGGCTCTCGTAAAACTGGTGTTTGTTGTGACGGCCAGAGTTGTATGCAGGGCGAGCGCGGAGAGGGAAAATCTATATCGTCTATATCGTTGCTTTTTTCGATAGTAATATCTTGAAAGTTCATATCTAGATATAGATACGATGACGATATATCGTTCAGCCCTAATGGAAACGCTTTGATTAAATATGAAGACAATAAACACATGACAGTGACAATATATGGTAGGGCTGGGTAAAAATATAGATTTCTCGATTTTAATCGATTCTCACTTTTACAAAACAATATCGATTCTTAAATCCCAAGAATCGATTAGTCATCCTGTCTTCAGTTAATGAATGAAATAAACATTGTAGCGCACCTCCCATCCAATAAATCGCAATAATCTTTGTGCTTTATTACTATTGATATGAAACAAAGTCTCAGATTTCAGATTACGTCTATTTTTTTACGAAATTCAAAAGCATAAATACCGCTTTGGCGCTGTGGCGCGAGGTCGCTCTGCCGCAGCTCAGCTCAAGAGAACCGGCAGCACGGAGCGCACATGAACGGATCTTCTCTTCCGCCTTATACCAGTAACTGTGCGAAATAAACATGAATAAGCATCTGAAAGTGTGTTAAAAGATACAGGACAACTTACCTAAATCCGTATCATGTCACATAGAATAGCTCAAGTGTTTTAACCGCAGAAAGACGTAAGTAAAATGGCATACGTCATTTACCTCAGAAAAGCCATATCCAGTGTCCATAAACTCGTTAGTCAGCTTTAGTCAGCTAGAAAATTAACTCTAGAGAGGAGCATTTTGCTAATTATATGCACCACATTACATAGCTATTGATTGTCATTTTGAATGTTCTTCAATATTTAATGCATGTAGCCTATGAATAAATCTGGCAAGTTTTTATGACAGCCAAATGTTTATATTTTAAAAAAAAACAACTAATTGGAGTAGAAATATGATTATGTAATTGTAAAGTTAATATTATTACTTTTATTATTATAAAAAACTAAAATAATTTAGTGTAATTTAAGTGTTTGTATACAAATCAGTTAATTTTTACCTTCAATATTAGTAGGCTGATGTAGTACCATCAACTGACTCCCATAGTTTACAACATTAGTTCATAGATTTGTTTTCCTTGAGAAAATTGGCCATGTATTATATCTGATAGGCCTATATCTAAAATAATCGATATTGAATCGAGTCGAATCGAAAATTGAATCGAAAGCTTGTGAATCGAAATCGAATTGTGAAATTTGTGTCAATACCCAGCCCTAATATATGGTGTATTTGAGTTCTTCAAGCCTTCTCGGGAATTTTCATAATAATAAAGTATATTATAATGCAGTGCTAATCAACAGACTTCATCACTGTATAGAATACTATAAAATAATACATAGTCTGCCTCATTTTGTGATAAGAAGCCACATCAGCTCACAAAAGGAAATTTCAAACACTCAACTGACGATATGAAGTGAGTAAAAACTTGTTATTAAACGTTGTCTTTTGTTGGACAACAGGTTTACGAACTTTACGAGTTTGGGAAGATGCACATTATAAGTGACTGAAACGCTGTGCTTTCTGAGACGGAGAAGCATTTACTACTGATTTATTTAATTAAAAATCACAGCCTTTGAGATTTTATCGCACTAAACCAAATCCCGATTTCGATTAATTCGTGCAGCCCCAGTATACAGTATATTCAGGTAAGAAATACTACAGAAATGAAAGTAATCAGATTTAAAATAGGCTCATTTTCCAACTCCCCTAGAGTTAAAAAGTTTAGTTTTACCGTTTTCGAATACATTCAGCCGATCTCCAGGTCAGGCGGTAGCACTTTTAGCATAGCTTAGCACGGTAATTTTGTTTTCTTGTCCTTTGTGTATTTTATGTATTTTAAAGTGTTTGTTTCTGGTGTATATAATTTTTTTAAATATTTGAAATTTAAAGAAATTTCAGAGCAAATATATAATTACTGAGTTACATAATCATAGTTACATAGAATGTTGTAGAAATGACAAAAATATCGTCTTTATAGAACCTAGAAAACATCTTACTTATGTCCCATTTTTAGTCACATGGCACTAGATCAATTCTTTGATCATTTTAGTTGTCAGTGAAACAGCTCTTTTTGAGAGGTCAGGGGCGGGAGGACCACAGGGGCATGGGTTTGTCCCGTCAGTGATCTTAAAAAGAAAAAACATGGTCTTTTTCTGGATTCTTGGGAAATTTGTCATATACACAAGGTTATATGGGGGTTGGCTGTGGAGTCAGAGTCTGTCCCAAGAGTTCATTACTGCACTGGTGTAGTCTGACGGGGGGGTTGTGAAAAGTGGCCAGGTCAGCAGTAGGGTCAGTATTGTTTAGTCTATAGGCTGCTCCCCCCACAGGAGAGGAGGCACCAGTTTTCCGTTTCTAAATGGCCAAGATTTATGTACAGGACTTCCAGTCTGTGAGATCACACGGTCTCAGGCTCCAGGAGTTCTGAGTGTCTATTACATCTCAGCATCTGAGCACACACACGCACACACACACACACACACACACACACACACGCAACACATATGCACAAATACACACCCACAACCCTTGTTACACAAGACTCTTTTATATGCTGCAACAGTAGTAACAGAATGAATTACACTTTTATAAACAGTTCTTGATTTAAAATTTTATTAAAATTAAAGGGAAATGTATACACCCAGTTGAAGCCCTTGTAAAACACCCAATATACCAAGCACAGCGTTATGGGTTAAAAACTTTTCTTAAATACAAAAAACAACAACTTTAAATATATTTTAATCTTGTCAAGAATAATTAAAAACCGGCAAATGAGCTCATAATTTGTGCTAAAATAGACTAAATGTTTAGTTTTCAAAACAATTTAAAAAAAGTTGGTTATGTCTATTTTGATGTTTCTACTCAAGTTCAGCATACAGTGAGGTTCGAGATTGGATGTAGCTTGTGAAAGTGTAAAAATAATTTCCAGTAAAGGACAATGTTGCAGCAGTTGTTGTTTAAGTACCTTAAAGGATTAGTTCACCCCAAAATGAAAGTTTCCTGATAATTTACTCACCCCCATCTCATCCAGGATGTTCATGTCTTTCTTTCTTCAGTCTAAAAGAAATTAAAGCTACTCTGTGTAACTTTTTTAGTTCCTTCTTAGCTAAAAACACTTAGTTCTTTCAAAAATATATGTGCTCATTAATGTATATTTACTTATTTCAAGTAATAAAGTATTCTCGTAAGTTTATAATATGCCATTGAAAATACTTACGGGTGAGGGGTTCGAATGCGGGTCGCCATGTTGCCCCTCCATCTTGAAAGTACATTAGCCAAAGAGGGACATACCCGTAAATTCAAGCTTCGCCTTTCGCGTTTTAACACTCGATGGCACCGTGTCGAATGTGGACGAGATCGAACTGGAAGCCATATTAATCTTGGACTAAATCGGCCACCGTAGGAGTTAAAACGATATCGGAATTGAGAGGAAGAGAAACTAATATTCACTGGATGGTCATATACCTTTTCACCACTAGATGGGGGAAAATATCTCACAGTGTAGCTTAGGGCTGTGCAATTAATCGAATTTCGATTTCGATTTCGATTTTGCCTGCCAACGATCACCAAAATAGTACAATCGAGAAAAAACGATTATTTTGCCATGTTCAGTTTTGCAAGAACAGTCTTATTTTGTCTTGCGTTCTGAATGAAACATCCGCCCCTCCCGAAGCCACAATCTCTCTCAGTTCGTGAGTCTCGTGACTCGTGTGCACATCATCCGCTGGAATTTAAAAACTCGGCGCGAGTAAAGATGGCAGAAGGAGGGCAGTTACAGCAGCGTTTGGTGAGCAAAAAAGGCAAAACCAACTCCGTTGTCTGGGAACAGTTTGGCTTCGAGGAATCAGACGACGAGCAGAAACATGCTACGTGCAAGATTTGCTACATGGTATTTGGTAGTGACTGCAACGCAAGGGAACATCACGAATTTGTTTAACCACTTGAAAAAACACAGAGTGACCTATGACAATCTAATAAAGAAACAAAAACTGACGAGAGCAGGGATGCCGTGTAAACGTCCTTTTTTTCCTTCATATTTTTCAAATAATTCTCTCTTTGTAAACTTTGTTCAATGCATGCGAGTGCTGCCATTTCGCCGTCTTCACCCGGGTTTAGTGCCAGAAGATGCGAATGAGAAGACGCGCGCGCTGTGAGAAAATCTCACAGCGCGCAAATATTGAGTTCTCTTTGAAGTCTTGCTCTTGAACGGACAAACTCACACAAAACGTATGTCAACATGTCCATATTGATGAGTATCCTAGCAGACATAGTCTGTATATGCCTTAAGTGAACTTTATACAGTCGAGAAAGACGACGCATATCCTCTTAAAGGGGCAGCTCCTTTACTGCTGTCTGTTTAATGTCAAACAACAAAAGACAAGGACATCACTCACCGCTCTTGATTGAATAGCTTTTGTAAGTTTAATAGAATTAATCTTTAATTTATGCACTTAAATATGCAATGTTATTTTACTTTTGATACATTTCTGTACCTGAAAACTAATGTTAGACGTACCTGAAAAGCATATCTAGCCGAACCATACTGTTGATCTTATTTATTTGTGGTTATCATTTTTACGTGAATACTTTTATACTTTGATTTGAATATATGTTATATTATTTATTTTAATAGTTCAAAAAGTAAAACAAATGTTACAATTTCAATTGAATTGTTGAAAGGTGTATTTTTAATAAATGCAACACATTCCCAAAGTCATGTGAAATAATCGTGTTACATAATCGTGATTTCAATATTGACCAAAATAATCGTGATTATGATTTTTTCCATAATCGAGCAGCCCTAGTGTAGCTTTAAGTTTTCGGAAGAAAACATTCCAGGATTTTTCATCATATAATGGTTTTCAATTGCATCCAAAATGCTGAAGGTCCAAATCAATGCAGTTTCAAAGGGCTTCGATGGGCTTCAGAACTGGAACATGGCAATGAATGAAAATGAAACCAAAACAGAACTAGACGGTAACAATTAAGCAGAATAATGGAGAACAAAAATAGCAAAGTCATTCTCAGATGCCATGTTTGTTATTTACAGCAATAATCTGAACATTTATTTGATCTCAATGATTAATGATTCATTAGCAGAAGTTATAACTCCACCACCTGCACACCATCATGGTTGTTAAACCACCTAGAAATGTAATTTTACTTTATTCAATATTTGTTTGTTTTGATGAGCTGTAAGAGAGCTGCATAAAAATAAGAAGAAAGTTATTTCCTAAATCACCCATATCAGTCAGCTGCAAGTTTCAATATACAGTCAGATTTTACAATGCATCACCATACGATTATTTGATCGTTAATATGAGATACAGCCTGTATATCCGAGTCTAATCAGCTTGCAGAAATCAAAGAGCAATCAAGCACTCATGCATTTATCTTGATAGTGATGCTTGACTTACTAGGAAAACAATCATCTTTGAGATAACAGGGAGTGTTCAGAATGATGTCAATTATCTGGAGCTGTAATCTTGAATTTCATAGTGGTCTGGGTAATTCTTCCATGCAGCTCCAATTTGGTAACATGATTAGATGTTGCTATTTTTAAGGGCCAGAAGGAATCAATCACTGGTTCAGTATCTACATTTTTAGACTTTTTGGCCCTTTTCAGGCAAAACTCCAGCTGGACCATAAAGGGAAAATGAGACTTGTGATTCAAAACAAAACAACCACTTCACATCCTAATGCTTATCTGATGATGGGCATTTTTCATTCGTGTTATGGAAGGATGCTCAATATGAAGTCACATCCTGTTTTCTTTGTGTTTCTCAGCTCAAATGAAACCCTTTCCATCCACTACATTTAATGGAGGTGATATATGAAAGGGTAGTTACACTTTTTTTTTTTTGACTACACATAGACCTACTCAACAGATGATATGTCAACCAGTAGATTTTTAAATAGCTGATGCAATGCTAAGAAGAAAGGTGGCTGACTGTCAGGTCCAAAAGGAATAAACTGTATGATACAATAATTAAATGATAAACAGGAAATTTCCAATATTCATTGACAATGTTTTGGTGTAGTGACACACAAACAAATAAATAAAATATCATGTTTTTTTGTACTGGATTCGATATCATGTCTAGTTTTGGCCCCTTTGTAAAGTGCAGAATCCTTTTAGGGCTTAACGATTTGGCACAATCTTGAAAAACGTCTCAGGTTACCGAGAAGGGAACGAGATGCTGCGTCAGAAGTAGCGATGTAGCCTCTGTGTGATTGCGACTAAGGGCGTTTTCACACCTACCTTGTTTGGTCCAGATTTTCAGACTTTTCAGTTTGGTCCGAATCAAAATTATAGGTGTGAAACCTGGTTCGGACTTTCAGACCATTTACAGGAAGTTCCTGTTTATGTTTTAATATTATAATGTTATTTTTAAATTAAATCTAGGCTACATTGATTATGAAAAGTGAAAAGATGCACAAAATGTCAGAAGACAGAAGGTCAGAAATGATTTTGAATGAAATGTTGTATGATTTTGCTTAGAAAGCCTTTCTTTAATGTGAATTTCGTTCTGTATAAATTGTATCTTAATTTTAATCAACGTTTAATCAGATAATTGCCTGGATTTAATAAATAAGAAGCAAATAGTCTATAGCAGACAATAATCGCTGGAACGATCACATGCTTTACACATGAACTGGAGCGCGTCTCAAATAAAACGAAACTCAGCAGGCTACTTGTCTCACAAACATGAGAAATATGTGTATATAAAGCTTGAAATGTCCACTTTTAAACGTAACGAATAAAAAATAGTCTAGCAATGCGCACTGTTCAATAGTGGCAACGATATACGTCCGTTCATTCATTCTTGTCAAAGACACTGATGTCAGACGCACGTCCGTTTACAAACCAATCAATGTCCAGATGCAAATACTAAATAATGTTTTATTATTCAGAATGCACTTTTGGATGGGAACATTTCAGCAGGCTGACAATATGAGATGTAAACATCCTCAGTTTGGAAATGCACAGGCCTACAACACACAAACATACTCCCGCGTATTATTTTAAAAGAAGGACCCTCATCCCGGCATATCAGTCTCACCCATGCTTTTAGTGTCAGGAAATGGCAAAATCTGAGGTAAGGATGTCATTATTTAGTATTAGAGCACCGCAGCAGCTGCAGCAACACCTGCAAGAATATTCAGACATTAGTTTTGATTGCGTCGCGATGGGACCGGAAGTAGCGGTGCACTGCCCCACTTACCGGAAATAGGAAGTGTGATAAAGACCTATTACGAGCTCTACGAGGACGTGAATGCTTTTTACAAGTTGAAATCTTAAACACATAAGATACACATAAGACATAAACACACCTTTAACTGTCTGTCAGTCTCGCATGTCTGTCATGTTTGTAGTTTTTCAATACTTTTTATTCTTGCTTGTAGTTCTAATCAAATCCTCATCCAACTTGCAATGGGTTGTGGGCAATACTAGCCGGTAGAGTGTGCATGGGTCTGCACTTCGAATCCAGTACCTTTGATATACTCATTTCAATTTGGGACACAATTATTCTAATTTCAAATGCTATTTAGGACAGATATGTGAATTGGGATGCAGCATTTGAAACAGTGTATCATGAACTACCTGTGACATGCTTTCCTGCTTCACTCTGAAACACATATTTACTTAAAGGGATAGTTCACCCAAAAAAGAAAATTAGCCCATAATTTTTTAGCCCATAAAACACCCTCAAGTCATCCTAGGTTTATATGACATTCTTCTTTCAGACGAATAAAATCGGAGTAATATTACAAAAGTCCAGGCTAATCCAAGCATTAGAATTTGATTCATAGTTGCTCTGTTTTTGAAGTCCATAAAAAGTGCATCTGTCCATCAAATAACTTGCTTTACGCGGCTCCAGGGTTTTAATAAAGGCCTTCTGAAGCGAATCGACGCGTTTGTGTAAGAAAAATATTCATATTTAAAACTTTATCTGGTAACTTTCGGCCGACCGCATTCCATGGAAAAGTGTTGAATGTTGAAAGTGAAACTCAAGTTGCGTACGTGACGTCATGACGAGCGGACCTGGTCGCGTTAGTCTTTCGATCGGCAGGGGAACTTTCAACAATTTTTCCATAAATTGAACAGGGAAGGCGGTCGGCCGAAAGTTTAAAGTTTTTAAATATGGATATTTTTCTTACACAAACGCATTGATTCGCTTCAGAAGGCCTTTATTAACACCCCATAGCCACGTGGAGCAAGTTATTTGATGGGCAGGTGCACTTTTTATGGACTTCAAAAACTATGAATCCAATTCTAATGCTTGGATTAGCCTGGACTTTTGTAATTTAACTCAGATTTTATTTGTCTGAAAGAAGAATGTCATATACACCTAGGATGTAGCCTGACAAGCCAGACCCACATCAAGATGTGGGGTCTGGAAACTCACCATTGACAGGGCTCAATCCGAGGGGTGGGATAAACGGTTGTCTTTCAAATTCCCTCTGCATGCAATTGTATAGTGCCATGACCGCCACAACCAACTAGAGCAAAGAAGGGGAAGCCGAGCTAACGTTAGTTTATAGACTTTCGCCGTATCCGGTCGGCAAAACTTCGAACTATATCTTCTTTTCTTAAGAATGACTTCAGTGCCGTTCTTTGTTCTTTTCCCAAATAGAAGCTTAACTCCAGGTCTTCCAGAGTCGCGGCCAAAGCCGATTTCGAAGACCGCCGTTCTCCAGCTTCTGTGTTTACGAGTAGCACGCGGAACCTCCGCAACTCTGCCGTGACGTACCGTCCTTATGTTAAGCCCGTCCACCGACTCTACACACGCTGTGATTGGCCTGACCAGAGTTTGGTTTTTCCAGCTCTCAGGTCTACAGAGAGTTGCTAGACTACACTCGCGGCAAAATACATTTTCTGCCGCTAGGGTGCGTCTAGGCTACCTAGGATGACTTGAGGGTGAGTAAATCATGGGCTAATTTTCATTTTTTGGGTGAACTATCCCTTTAATTAAACTGCAGCTAAGTTATATTTCACAATATCGTTTTTTGTTTATCGTGCAGCCCTTATCTCAGTGTCTTCATTTTCTCACAAATATGCGAAGAAAAATAGCTAAAAAAAAATAATACAAAATACATTTTCTTATTCAATGAGAAATTTTTGGGGAAATTTTCCTGCTATTAGCAGGTTGTACCTACATAACAAATATCAGCTAGTTTATTTTATTGAACCATTGCTGTTCTATAATTTTTCTTAGGATATTTTTCTGTGTTTGCCAAAAATGGGGTTGTACGCTACCAGTCAGCTGTTTTCTGACATGCCTCTCAGTGGCATAAAAATATCAGTTTCTCTTTCAACAGGGGTATCGAAGTTGCAATCCATAACCAAATATAAATGGTAATAGTACAGGTAGTTAAGGCAAAATGTCACAAGGTCACCGGAATAACAGAGAGCACAAACACATTACCCTGGTGTCAGCAAGATGTTACGCACTCTGATGTTTTGTAAGCCTCAGGCAGTGATAGGTACAGCACACCTGGCTGGGAATAATTGGTGACCATCTCAAGGAGAGTGAACACAATCAACAGCAAACTTATATTCATGTTCAGCATAATTCTGGATTGAATGGCTACTTTTTACAATCTACTCAGTTCCTGAATGGATTATGAAAGCTGTTTTATGTTGACTTTAAAGTGTTGACTTTTTATATTATATTATGTTATGTTATGTGATATTTTATTATTCATTTTATTATATTATATTTGTTATATTATAAATTAAGGAGAACTAGTAGAACTAGTTAAAGTTATTCTCATCTATAAAACTTAGAAAGTGACCTAGACCTGTGCCATATGCCTTCAGTTGTGCAGATCAGTACTGTACAGTGGACAGTTTATTGATCTGTATCAAAGGATAAATTGTTAATCTACTTCTGTGAATTGCATCTGTTGGCAAAGATGGACTTTATTATGTCTGGTGGGATGGTGAGCCTGTAGTGTACAGTAATTATAATACATCTGTGATGTTAAAAAGCAACTTGATATTTCCCAGTAGAGTTTAGAGTGATTAACAAAAAACACTTGCCTGTTTGATATTCAAGCAACACATTAAGGAGGAGCAGATATTCTGTCTTTTTTAGCCTTTTTCCATCCTCTGCCTCAAGCTTCTGTATGCTGAATACATAAAACATCTTGGTCCCTGGTGTCAGCACAATTAGCTGCTAAACAAAATGCCACTCTCTGTTGTATGTGCCGTTTTAATTATACAAACTGGGTGAATTAGTGCCCCATTTAAGTGAAATAAACAGCCATGTTTGCCAAGACAATATTTCCCCAGAGAAGTGAGGAAAGAGGGCAAATTAGCTCAGGAAATTCAAAATATCAGCACATTAACTTGGAGGTGAATCAAGAGTAGATCTCCTGGTAGTTTCCTGAAGGGGAAAAAAAGGGGGAAAAAAAGAAACCTTAAATCAATAGGGCATATGTTCCTGGAGGACAATGTTATTGCTCAAAGTTTGGTCTTTCACAGCTCAGGAGACTTAATGGAGTTCTTAGTTGTGTTTAAGTTTCAGCATGGTCCCAAATGTTTTTTCCTTAAATTCCTTAGGAGAAATAACAATAACATTGTTACGCAATGCTGTAAGATTTTATGGAAGCAGTTTGTCAAAGCCAAAATCACAGCTAATCAGAAGAGAGTGTGGGTGAACGCTCGGCTCTCTGCATGCGCACTCCTGTCTCGCACGCCCAATAAAATGGAATAAGTACGTCAATTAATAAAAAGTAAATGATTTTAACATTATTCAAAACATACTCTTAAACAATGTTTGTCAATGTTTGGCAACGTATTACAACTAATACGAGTTACATAATCAGATTACTTTTTCAAGTAACTAGTTTTTTACGCATTACTTTTAAATGTACAACTAAATATCTGAGATACTTTTCAAATAAGTAACAGACGCCTCTCCTGTCCCTTTGTTGAGAGAAATCGTGATTTAAAGGTTTAGTTCACCCAAAAATGAAAATTAGCCCATGATTTACTCACCCTCAAGTTATCCTAGGTGTATATCTTCTTTCAGACGAATACAATCGGAGTTATATTAAGAAATGTCCTGGCTCTTTCAAGCTTTATAGTGGCAGTTAATGGCTGTTTAAGTCCATAAAAGTGCATCTATCCATTATAAAAATGTTCCACACGGCTCGGGGGGGGGTTAATAAAGGCCTTCTGGAATGAAGCGATGCGCTTGTGTAAGAAAAATATCCATATTTAAATAGGGATGAGTCACGATTTTTGAATATTTGATTAGTTGATTTATTTATAGAATAGCGAATAGGTTGTGCGATTATCGTCAAAAAAAATAATGTAACCAGAGGGTGGCGCTGCCAATAACGCACCTAAAAGCTGTCAATCAACTCTCAGGGTGTTTTATACTGGCAAGGCTTGCTGCGGTCCATGTGTGATTCTTCCCTGCCCCTCCGTATGTATATATAGATATATATATATAATTTTTTTTTTTTTTTTTTTAAATTAATGTGGCGCTATTATGCGCAGTTTAGTAAATGACACTTGGGTTTACCGTATGTGTCGCTTGAAGGCGGCTTTTGCTTCTTGCAAACAGACTCTTTTGAGGAGACAGTGGATTGCCATTCATTTGCTGCCCTGGGGGCGTATTACAGAAACCTCTTAACTTTAGAATCCTATCTTATCTGTTTGGTAACCATGGCAATTCCAGTTAGGACCTCATTTAGGACAAGAGCTATTACAGAATGATATTTCTTAAGTGAATAATCTTATCTTAACTATGGATAGGAAATGGGTATTACAGAAGCATCCTAACTCGACAAAAAATCCTAAAAGCTGTCTTAACTTTAGGACAACCCCACTGGTGTCCTAACTTCAAACCTTTTGGAAATCCAACGGTACAAATCACAGTACAAAAATCCTTTTTCGAGAGAGTTACATTTATTAATTATATAAGATGTAGAGCAGCGACGTTTGATGATGGAGATACTTTTGAAGGACCCAGAGGATGATAAAATACTCCCACGACACATAATTTTGCAGTTAGTTGACGAATATTGACCAACATTTCAGAGGCCAACGAGCTGTCACGGAGCATTACTGTTCAAGTGACTAATGCCTTACTTTTTAATTTTTTAATTTATAAAACAGGCTTTTACTTTTCAACTGAGCTTATCAAAACTTAAATCTCTGCTGCATTGAAATTAAAAGCTTTTAATTTGTTTCTCCATTTTGATTTTAGGTTTACCTCAGAAGCAGTTTGCATGTTGTTGGTTGCTTGGTAACAGACCTGACAGTTGATTACCGAACTCGATGGAGCGGTTTAACATTTCCTAACTACAGATATGAGGTTTTTTTAAGATAGGATAAGAATCTAGACTGCCTGTACTTTCATTTATACTGCTTCTGTCACACTTTTGGGGAACCAATCACAGGCTGGCTTATGCACCTGGCGCGCTATTGGTGGGTTTAACACGATGACGGATAGAGAAGCGATGGGTCGTTGCCCGTTGATCACGCCTCTTGTGGTCTGATTGGTTGAAGGACTATCCAATTGCATACAGAGTCATTTGAACGCCTCTTGTGCAGTAGAAAATACAGAGCAGACTCCCCAGACCAATGTTCAATCTTAAATTGAGCTTGGTCTGGTGATAGCCAGACAAATAAGAATCCTAAATTTAAGTTAAAGGTCCCATGGCATGAAATTTTCATTTTATGAGGTTTTTCAACATTAATATGAGTTCCCCTAGCCTGAATATTGTCCCCAAGTGGATAGAAATGTTGATCGGTGTAAACCCGAGTTCTGGCTGTCTTTCTCTGCCTTTGAGAAAATGACAGGCCAGACGAGCCAATCCTGAAGTCTCCTGGTTTGACGTCCAAGCAGGAACAGTTTCCTCCCTTTCCCCCGCCCAGTGAATCTAGCACGCCCATGCAAACGCATATGGCTTGTGAACGAGTGAACGCTGGCAGTTTCTCAGTGCTTGGATGTACAAATGAAAACAGAAGTCTTTTTTCAGTTCCTTCTGATCTGTGATCAGTGATTTCTGATGTGTAGCTAATTATTTATTATTCGTGCACACGCAGCTCTCTCTCTCCAGACAGAACGGTGTTTTCGTGTTTTCTATCTTGTGAGTCAGTGTTTTGTACGTCCTCGTTGCGTCTATCTGTTCTAAAATGTGCATACAGTCGTTTCTGCTCAACATCATGCACACCAAAGCTCGGGCTGCACTGGCCGGTGGCCTTCATCATCCCCGACCCCCAGTACTGCATCTGGCCCACAGCGGAGGCACCAAACGCGGCGTGAGATTAAGCAGAAGAGGGGTAAGCGTGAGGGTATCCGGCTAGGCTAGCCAGCTTTCCCCACAATAAACTGGATTACATTCGATTACTGCTGTTGTGTCTTTGTTTGCGCTGTGTACTCAATGCGCGTCACTGACGCTTTTCATATGATAGGAACATCTATAATTGTTTGTTCAACACATCCCACAGATGCTCGATTGGATTGAGATCTGGGGAAATTGGAGGCCAAGTCAACACCTCAAACTTGTTGTTGTTGTTCTCCTCAAACCATTCCTGAACCATTTTTGCTAAGCGGCAGGGCATTATCTGCTGAAAGAGCCACAGCCACCAGAGAATACCGTTTCCATGAAAGGATGCACATGGTCTGCAACAATGCTTAGGTAAGTGGTCCATGCCAAAGTAAAATCCACATGGATGGCAGGACCCAAAGTTTCCCAGCAGAACATTGTCCAAAGCATCACTGCCTCCGCCGGCTTGCCTTCTTCCCATAGTGCACCTGGTGCCATGTGTTCCCCAGAACCAGCAATTACTTCTTGAGCAATTTGAGCTACAGTAGCTCTTCTCTTTTATCAGATCACACGGGCCAGCCTTCGCTCCCCACGTGCATCAGTGAGCCATGACCCTGTCGCCGGTTCACCACTGTTCCTTCCTTGGAGCACTTTTGATAGAGACTGACCACTGCAGATCGGGAACACCCCACAAGAGCTGCAGTTTTGGAGATGCTCTGACCCAGTCGTCTAGCCATCACAATTTGGCCCTTGTCAAACTCGCTCAAATCCTTAAGCTTGGCCATTTTTCCTGCTTCTGATGCTGCGTTCACACCAAACGCGAATTGAGCGTCAAAATCGCGTCTACCGCGTCTAGTTTCACGCGCGTACATTTTGAATGCATTCGCGCGTCAGCAGAGAATTGGACGCGCGTAGAAATCGAGCGTTTGAAGCGAAATTGACGCGCGTTCAAGGCACTCCAGGAGAAATATGTCATAAAACACCACTCTGCCTCTTTTCATTTTCATTAAACATATATATTAAGCATTAATAGCCACACAAATGTGGTCCAGGCAACTCCTACATCATCTTCAGTACATGTATATTTAAATATCCTAAAAATATAAAGTTATTAAACTTCTCTTTGCCTTCAGTCAAAACGATTTGGCAGACAACAAATTATAGATTCATGAGAGCAAAGCTCGGCCGTTAGATCTACACAAAACGAACCACTACAGGACATCAGAGCCAGCGGCAGACGCCAGAAAGACTGGCCGAGGAAAGGCTGCCTTCGCCGGGGTTATGAGCAGTGATTGCCCGGTGATCGCCTGGATCTCACAACTCCAAAAACACAAGATTATTTTTTTAAAATAGGCGCTCTCTTTATAAATAAACAACAGATTTGAGCTTTAAACAACTGAATTCCCACCTGAAAACGTCTTAAAACTACATTTTGTGACACAATAGTACTGTTTTTAATTTATGCAGGGTTTCTCATACACGTCACTTTACCACGTGACAGCAGCGAGCAGGCTCCTGATTGGTTAACGCGGCGCGAATTGACGCCAAAGTTCAAATTTTTCAACTCGGGCGTCAGACGCGAATTCGCTTCAAACGCGTGAATGCACAAAAGCACCATTCGCGTGTAACGCGCGTATCGCGCAAGACGCTCAATTCGCGTCCAATTCGCGCCATTCGCGCGAACTGGACGCGCGAATGAAGCGGATTCGCGTCCTTCGCGCCGCGCGTAACGCGCCTTCCGCGCCGCGGGACCTCCAGACGCGCGTCAACGCGCCTTTCCATTGACTTAACATTGAAATCACTCGCGCCTGACGCTCAATTCGCGTTTGGTGTGAACGCAGCATAACGCATCAACTTTGAGGACAAAATGTTCACTTGATGCCTAATATATCCCACCCACTAGCAGGTGCCGTGATGAAGAGATAATCAGTGTTATTCACTTCACCTGTCAGTAGTCATAATATTGTGCCTGATCGGTGTATATCAGTTCTGTGAATTTGAAAGAAAAAGTGCTAAATATTCATAAAAGTTAATTTGACTGAACTAATTTGTTTAATTTTAGTTTGTCCTACTGAAACCAATGAATTATGGTTTACAGTGTATGAAAGGGTCTTTACATTTACCAACTTTTTAAAATAAAAAGGCAAACAAATAAGCCCAGCCCAGGTGAGAAAAAGTAATGCAAAAGTAACGTGGCATTACTTTGCATAAGAAGTAACTAAGTACTGCAATTTTAATATTGTACAAAACTACGGAGCCCCTAAAGGGAGACGGTGGTAGAAAGAAGATATGAGATGGGATGAAAAATAATAAGTCAATGCTTTTGCGTTCCCCTGAGAAACTTTGCGTTCGCTCACAAAACCTTTTGAGCTCTTTGCGAGGGAATGCAATTTCTCGGGGGGAATGCAAAAGCATTGACAAATATCCCCTCCCCCCCTCTTTATGGGCTCGGTACAAAACACAAGTACCTGAGATAATCATTTAGCTCTTACCCCCAACATCACAGAAACAAAAATCATTTAATAAATTGGATGCCCTGTTGCTCGTCAAGTTTTGCTGTCACGGCTAGTTAAAAAAACTTTGAAATCATGGGAAATATGCCTTTTATTGTGGAGTAGAGTGTATAAAGTAGATTGATAAAATGTATGCAGATAGCATAGTTTAGATTTAGATTTTGTTGAAATCTAAAATTTTGTTATCTTGGCAATGCAATGTAAGCATGGTTTGAGACATTGAGATTTCTTTTGAAACTTTAGAAGACACGTAGAGGATATTACTGGGGAAATTTGCTAATAAGAAAAGAAATATATCACAGAGTGATATGAGACGCATTAAAGTAGCATCGGTATGATGCCATATAGTTTAGACTATGGTCAATTATTCAGTTTACATACTTCCGGGGTGCTTCCCAATTCTAAGCAACTGCTATTGAGCTGAAAGGGAATGCTAAAGGAGAGTTTTCTTCTGGGATATTTAGACCCCCATCTTTACCCCAAACCATTGGAGGTTTTCATGTTGGGTTATCACTTTGATGTTAAAGCAAACTATAAATCAGTCCCAGACACCTAAACTCTTAAGGAGAGAGAATTACAAAAGGTTTGGAGGGACAACAGGAAAATATCACATGAACATACAACACTGTCTTTTTATTGGTACATTCAAATTTGAGATGGATTCTGCTAGGGCTGGGCGATTAAATAGATTTTATCGATTAACTCAAATGTGTAGTTTACGTCGACTTGAAAATCGTTTTTCTCTTTAAAGGGGTCATAGAATGGTACATGCACTTTTACAAGTTGATTATACGGAAATGTGTGTTGGCAGTGCCTGTACACAACCATCCTATAATGATAAAAATACATCCAGTGTTTTTTTAAATCTCCTTATATATTTTCCCCTGTCTCTAATCGAGCCGTCTGATCGTGTGACGTTACACGGTGTATGCCCCTCCTAAGATTGTTGATTGACAGCAGCGTTTCAACACAGACCCGCCCTGAGCGAGCTGTCATCAGTCCGCCATTGTTGATACTCTGGAGCAGAATGGCGTCTAAGCGATTGTGGTGTTGTGTTGTTGGGTGTAATAACGAACACAGCAGTCATTTTGATGTTCCTAAATCCGAACCGCTGAAGACCCAGTGGCTGCTGAGTTTTGTTTTAGAAGGGAATATTCCCCCCGATCAACGTCAATGTTTGCGCGAATCATTTCTCAGCAGACTGCCTTATAAACGAGCGTCAGTATAAAGCAGGTTTTGCTAATAAGCTGCTCTTGAAAAAAGGATTGTGTTCCTGCTGCACCTCAGGAAGATGTGAGTGTAACGTTTTATTAACCTTTACATTAATCTTTGCAAATCGCTTGCACGCTTCACGATGAATGAGGCTAAAGTTTACAGGGTAAGTTACATTACGGCATGCTTTCTGTGTATGACGTTCTCAATATAATTCATAATCCCACGTTTATAATGAACAACGCGTTATGTTTGTTATTACAAACTGTGTTCTCCGGTGATAAAGTTAACGTGGTAACACTACACTAAGCTTACTTTTGTACATGGTTTATAACGGTGTCTGTTACTGATTAAGAAGTAATGTAAAAAAAAAAATCTTATAACATAACATCAATCTGTCAATGAACTAACATATACATCAGTAAACACATAGCAACTACTACTCTGCCATTACAAAGATAGATCAAAGTGACATGACGTTAACCAACCATTCAGAAACGTCCTGTTCGAACTTCGATGGGTTCGTCATCTGTTCCTGGTCCGACTTCGGTTCAAAATGATAAGGTTGCTCAGATGTTTCCTCAGAGACTCCCGTTGCCATTATTTCTCGAAAATATACCCTCAAATGTTGTCAAGGCAACACTCCACGTGTGTTGTGGTGTTGTGTTGGGTCGAACCGAACGCCCCACAGAGCAGAGGGGGCGGGGTCAGCAAAGCTCATTATCATTTAAAGTCACATACACTGAAATGACTTGCTGAAAACTGAGCTGGTTTTGACCAGGTAAAATTAGTGTTTTCTTACAATACTAATGAGAATTTTTAATTAAAGTATATTACAAACGTTTCATTTAGACACTAAAGAATCATATTAACTTGTACAAAAATGTCATTCTATGACCCCTTTAACATCTGCCGACGCTCTCCTCTGGGCTCCCGTAGTTCCGAATGGGCTCAGCCCTCCCCCCGCGCGTTTGCCATAGAGATACGCAAACAACGACATTGTCATCTTACAATATACAGTGTCATTCGGTTTTTCAGCGTCAGTCGTAGAACAAACAATGCCCCACTGCAAAGTGTGTTTGAAGTCTGAACGGAACCGCGCTACTTGTTTGAGCTGCGCTGCGTGGACCGTTTATCAGCTCTGAGCTCACACACAGGCCGATCTCGTGACACCGATACACAGTGCTGGGAGATCCAATGAGAAAGCGTTTTCATTCACCGCAGAATTAATAACATCACTACTGTGAGATCTAGTGGAAGCGTTCGGCACAGAATTCTCTGTTATTAACCACAAGATGTCAGATCAAACAGCGCTGACGTGGAGACCAGGAGAAACATTGAGCCATGAATGAAGTTCAGGGGTTTCAGTCCACAAATCAGCAACATTCACCATGGATTTAATGTACAGTGAGGAAAATAAGTATTTGAACACCCTGCTGTTTTGCAAGTTCTCCCACTAAGAAATCATGGAGGGGTCTGAAATTGTCATCGTAGGTGCATGTCCACTGTGAGACATAATCTATAAAAAAAAATCCAGAAATCACAAAAGATTTTTGAACTATTTATTTGTATGATACAGCTGCAAATAAGTATTTGAACACTTGTCTATCAGCTAGAATTCTGACCCTCAAAGACCTGTTAGTCTGCCTTTAAAATGTCCACCTCCACTCCATTTATTGTCCTAAATTAGATGCACCTGTTTGAGGTCGTTAGCTGCATAAAGACACCTGTCCACCCCATACAATCAGTAAGAATCCAACTACTAACATGGCCAAGACCAAAGAGCTGTCCAAAGACACTAGAGACAAAATTGTACACCTCCACAAGGCTGGAAAGGGCTACGGGGAAATTGCCAGGCAGCTTGGTGAAAAAAGGTCCACTGTTGGAGCAATCATTAGAAAATGGAAGAAGCTAAACATGACTGTCAATCTCCCTCGGACTGGGGCTCCATGCAAGATCTCACCTCGTGGGGTCTCAATGATCCTAAGAAAGGTGAGAAATCAGCCCAGAACTACACGGGAGGAGCTGGTGAATGACCTGAAAAGAGCTGGGACCACCGTTTCCAAGGTTACTGTTGGTAATACACTAAGACGTCATGGTTTGAAATCATGCATGGCACGGAAGGTTCCCCTGCTTAAACCATCACATGTCCAGGCCCGTCTTAAGTTTGCAATGACCATTTGGATGATCCAGAGGAGTCATGGGAGAAAGTCATGTGGTCAGATGAGACCAAAATAGAACTTTTTGGTGATAATTCCACTAAACGTGTTTGGAGGAAGAAGAATGATGATGAGTACCATCCCAAGAACACCATCCCTACTGTGAAGCATGGGGGTGGTAGCATCATGCTTTGGGGGTGTTTTTCTGCACATGGGACAGGGCGACTGCACTGTATTAAGGAGAGGATGACCTGAGCCATGTATTGCGAGATTTTGGGGAACAATCTCCTTCCCTCAGTTAGAGCATTGAAGATGGGTCGAGGCTGGGTCTTCCAACATGACAATGAGCCGAAGCACACAGCCAGGATAACCAAGGAGTGGCTCTGTAAGAAGCATATCAAGGTTCTGGCGTGGCCTAGCCCGTCTCCAGACCTAAACCCAATAGAGAATCTTTGGAGGGAGCTAGGGCTGCACGATTAATCGAAAAAAAATCACGATCTCGATTCAAACATTAATGCGATCTCATTTCTTAATGTTGGCGATTCACTTCCGTGTTTTTCCCTCAGATCATGCTGCGTTCACGCGTTGTTGGTCACACCAGAGCTTGTCACACTCACACAATAACAAAACACTAACCAATCAATCATAAATCTCCACTTCTCTCCTCTCCCTCATTGGCCATGTTTCGCTGTTACTGACGTGTAACAAGACGGCAGATCAGACTTAAACGGAGTCAGATTTGTAGCGGTAAGAGGTAAAAATTAACCGCAAACTGTGCACGCGCGCACGGCAGAGAGGGAGAGAGAGCGAGAGACCTTGCGTGTGTGTGCTAGTGTGCACCTAATGAAGCGCATGTAAGACGGAGAGCATCCTGATTGGCTTGTTTCGGTAAGTCAACCAATCAATTGTCAGTGTGGGCGGGCTTTTATCTCTTCTCCCGAACTAAATTAATCAGTTCAGTGTATCTAGAAACTGGAGCGCCATGGCAGAGGGAGAGTGCCCCAAAAAACGAAAGTATAAAGTATAAACATAATGACAATCTTGCACGCTGTACAGTTTGTTACTGACATGTTATGTTTGAGTTAAACAAGTTTCATTTCATGTGCATATTTTTCAGGTTGGCTAGTTGCCAAGGCTACATGAAAACAACAAACTCCTTAGACCTGTTTAAAGTTGCAATGAAATATAAATAAAAGCAGTTTACATAAATAGTATAAGCAGCTTATGTAAATAGTAAAAGTGATCTACATAATTTTACATTTTTTTTTTTTTACAAATAATTGCATAGGCCTATAGAAATTATATATTAATGATATATTATATTATAATATACAAGTAAAGTCATGTTCTGTGGTGAAATTCGGGATACTTTTCCTCCTTGGTTAGGGTTATGGGGGGTTGGGCGTACCTCCCTGAAATGACTTTTTTCAGGTTGGGATGTCTGTAACACTGTCTTAGTACATTAAGCCACGTTAAGCGTTTTCTTATAACATTTTTTTTAAAATATTTTATTTATAGTTTTCATTCTTTACAAAAACGCAAAAACAAAATGAAACAACGAAATAAGACAACAAAAACCCTCTCTCCACAAGGCAAGATATTAAATAATCATAAAAATAGAAATAAACAGTAATAAGCATATATTTACATCTAGTCTGTCTACATTTGTTGTTTCTACATTTTAATTTAACTGTAACTAATTACTTTTATTTAAAATTGATTAATTTTTTTTAAAGTAAAAGAAAAAATGAGAATCGTGTAAGAGAATCGTGATCTCAATTCCCATGGAGAAAAATCGTGATTCACATTTTAGCAAGAATCGTGCAGCCCTAGAGGGAGCTCAAACTCTGTGTTTCTCAGCGACAGGCCAGAAACCTGACTGATTTTTTTTTTTAATGTTGTTGTTATTCATCTCAGGGTTCGTACAACCTTTTGAGATTGAAATTCAAGCACTTTTCAAGGGCTTCACCCTTTTTCTAGCACTTCAAAGCTCTAAATATTATCCAATTTTAATGTTATTTTTAATGTGATGATTTGTAAAACGAAAAGTTCAAAGGTGTAGACCACTTTTGTGGAAAATTACCACTATAACCAGTAGATGGCAGCCAGGCCCGTCGCAAGGGGGATATAGTTACTGCATAGCCTAATACATTTTTAACAAGCAGAATAATACAGCATCATGATACACATTTTTAGCTGTGTCTTTTTAACCATTATAGTATTTTGAAGGACAAAAACATAAACGTTAACTGTCGGCTTTTACATCACGTCAGCTGTCACTTTACTTTGCGAGGCCCTGGTGAAACGCGAGGCCCTTTGCGGTCGTACACTTGGCACAGCCCTTGCGACGGTACTGATGGCAGCATAGGAGCACTTCTTGACTTATTAGCCATTTCCACTCTAGCCTGGCTCCTCCCTCCTACGTACTTCCGCTCAATTTTCATTTTTCCAGACTCCGTCTGGAATTGCGGTATATTCTCTGGTTTTCTCCGGTCAAGTTTTAACCGGTCCAATCAGCGAACAGAGGGAGTGGCTGAGAACGATGACGTTGATGTCGTGCGCTAGTTTGAGATGACATGTCACAACCAAACGTTAGCGATTGGCTATGGCAGATCCAGAGTGGCTCTGGGCGGATCCAATAATTTTAAACTTCAACAGAGTACCCGCCTTCAAGGAAGTTAACGCTTGTTAATGGAGAGTGGCCAGACTCTCTGTACAAATGAAATGTACGAGAGTCTGGTAGGGCCAGGCTATTTCCACTCCTTAAAGCAGCACTAGGTAGGTTTTGCTCTCAGGGTCCCCCTACAGTTGGGAAACAGTATTGTCCTCTACTACTGTCGTAAACTCTGTCATTCTACATCAGGGGATGCATCGCACGTGCATTTATTGACATGACAACCATGATAGTAGGCCTTGGCCAGGACGCTCTTGGAAAAGAGATTTTTAATCTCAATGAGTTTTATTCTGGTTAAATAAAGGTAATATATATAGCCCTGAACACTGCAGGAGTTTACATGCAGGTGTTCTGCTTGCGTCGCGTGTGAAATGTCTTCATCCCAGGTACAGTGGCATATGTTTCAGCATGTCATATGAATATAATTGGGTTTAATAATGGGTTTTATTTTTTTTTCAAACGCCAAATGATCGCGATGCTCACCTTTACAAGCCAGCGTCATTATAGTAGCCTAGTCTATTGGTTCCCGTTTTACAGAATCTATATGATACTTCAATTCAATGTTTGAGTGGTAGGTAATAACCATATATCGTCAATATTATAATATCAAGCTACCATAGATGAATCTGCAAATTTGAAAAATGGATTTGCATTATAGCTTGAGGCAAGAAAAATAAACCAATATCACAGACATGTTAGGTATCCTAAAATATGATTTTGTACGTCTTATGTATTTACTTGCAAGAATGTAGCCCCTCCTCCTCCAGCTCACGCCAACGAGCAAACGATGGCCCAATGTTGATCCTCGTCCTGCCTTTAATCCAATCACTTTCTCGTTTCCTCTTTTTGCTTTCCTCCGACAAAACCTTTGCTTTCTTATTTTTCTGTGCTGCTTCGGCCATGACTATAACATTCGGCAAACAAATGATAGTTTTTCTCGCACGTCCGAATTTAAGGAAGTGGCCGTGGTGGTGGAAGTGACGTATATGCCGTAAAGCAGTCGAATTTTGTAGTTCATTTTTTTTCTTGGGTTACTACCCGAAACCCGAAGTTTAAAAGTACGATTAAAAACGATACAGACCCCGTCAGGCAATGGCAGACGTGTCATTCAACCTATTGTAAGTCGATGTATTATCACAAGAGTCTTTAAAATATATTATAAAGGTTGAAAAGTTACCTAGTGCTGCTTTAATATATGGACAAAAGTAGGAAGTCACAAAGTCTCATGAAAAACAAAACTTTTCTTCAAATTGTGCCTGAATTACCCAGAAACCAAGTAAAGAGCTCCTTTAATAGTCACTGAAGCGTTCGTCAGTTCAGTGGGAGACTATAAAAGAACAATGGTAACCTAAATTTAATAAGAGCAGAATATTAAAATTTTCCCTATAATTTTTTGCAGATTACTGTTGTTAATAAGAGTTAATTTTATCTGCATATCAATTCATAAACCTTTGACTAGTTTATTCACATGCTAATCAGATTTTTTGTGGAAAAAATCAGGGATTTTTATTTTTAGGCCATATCGCCCATCCCTAGATCCTGCCAAGCGAACACACCCTGACATGGCCTGTTTGGACTGCAGGAAAATCAGCTTTCTTACAAAGACTTGCCTGTCTTAACCAAAAGCGGTATTCTTTAACAAAATCCTTTGCTTGAAAAACAAGAAATCTGTATAGCCAGAGAAAGAAAAGAAAAATCCTACGCTCTTAGTCCCTAGACGGACTACATTCCATTCCTTCATTACTGCCAAACACATCCTTAGCGTCTCCCCCTAAATGGCACAGGTTCTGTCCCTCTGTCTCTCTCTCTTTCCCTTGAGCGGCGCTCAGCGTGGCTGAATCTGCGTCACGCAGATTTTCCTCTTTTGGACAGTCACTCACATTATATTCACATATCTGAATAGTTTACGCTTTATTGGCATAGCACGTACTAATGAGATTTCTCCCTGGCAGTGATGCGCTTCTCTCTGGCAGCTCAGCACTTCCCGCTCAGACTGCACGCTGCTGGAAGAGAGAAGGGGAGAGAGACAGCAACACATCCCGGTCTGCTTCTACACAACTTATTGCTCTGTTGTCATTGTCCGCAGTTTTCCATTAGGAGCCTCTTTGATTGTTAAACTTTGTGCATTGTACAGAATCCCTACAATCGGACTTCAGCAGCCTTCAGGCCAGTTTTGCAATATTTCAGTTTTTTGATGGCAAATGAGACTTACAGTACACACAATTGTTTACATTAAATTAAAGGGGTGATGATTTGAGAAATCAACTTTCCCTTGTGCCATTAAAAGTTCATCGTGATATAAGAATATCCTGTACATTTCGGAGCTGAAAACTTCCTTGTTAGTCTAAGAAAAGTTTTTTTTGACACCAGGCCCAGAAAACGCTCAGAATATGTAGACCCTTGACGTCATCGTAATGCAGATACGTAAATACGTATCATCTTAAATAGTGAAATAACATTCCTTTCTTGGTGTGCGTTGTTCACTCTCTTGACTTGATATTTGAAGGAAAAATACAATCGCAGAAGTTTTGATTATGCTGTCTGCAACGTACTTGGCGCGCACGTATATCCACCGATGGGGCGGGCCAAGTAATATAAAATAACTCATAATAAATAATAAATAATTCATATTAATTGCGGGTGGATTAGAGATAAATCATTGTGTTTGTTTGATAAGACATTTTGCGAGCCCTGAGGGACAAATCATTCCGGGTGCCGTTTCTCCACACGCTTTCAAAACAATGCCTCACGTGTACTCATGGGGGAGCCGAAGCTCATTAAATATGCAAAGCTTATCCAATCATAGCAGTGGGCGTTTACTTCCAAGTCTTCAGTCCGGCACACCCATAAAAACAGAGAGTTCCTTGAGAGAGGCTCAAAACCAGGGCAAAAAATAGCCATTACTTATTCATTATGATGTTTTTGAATGTAAAAACCATGCAAACGTCACAAGTAGACCTCAGACAACCGTATACATTTAAAAAAAAAAGCCAGTTCATGAAACCTTTTAATACTTATTTTTCCACAATATTTACACAAAATTAACTAAAAAAATCTAAATTAATTAAGTTAAAAATGGGTTTGTCAGGGGCAGATGCTGGTATATAAAGGGAAGGATGATTTATTGCTCTCATATTATAAATAATTAAATTTAACGATTGCAAATGAAACATGCATAAATTGGCTTAGTTAAAAAATGACTTTAAATTAATGAATGCTTATTTTACACCTTATTTGCTCATAGTACATAGTAAATACATGAAAAAATGCGCGCACACACACACGGGCATATACTAAGGTTTAAAAGTTTGGGTTCAGTAAAATCCTTTTGGGGAAAGCAGGACACAACCCATTGCTCTAAAATGACTGTAAAGACAACTGCTTCATCACTGGTAATAATAAGAACGGTTTCACAATAATACTTCTATACTATATTTTTGACCAAATAAATGTAGTCTTGGTAAACATAAGATACTTCTTTTTAAACAAATCTTACCGACTGCAAGCTTCTTAACAGTAGTGTACAGAGTATATCTTTTTTAATTCACAAATTTACATTTAATTTACATTTACAAATGTATGTTTTTGCATAAGTATTTATATCAATCATACATTCCCCCGGTTTCACAGACAAGGCTTAAGCCTAGCTCATGTTTGAGCTGTTTTAACTGAAAGCAACTTGCACTGACATATTTTAATCTATGTCAGTGCCATTGTTTTGTCTCAAGTAATTATAATTTTTTTTTTCTAAGGCACTGTTATAAAAGCTGTTAGGCTTAAGGTCTAATCCTGGCTTAACCCTAAGCCCTGTCTGTGAAACCGGGCCTTTGTGTACGATCTTGAGTAGGTAAGTTTGCAGTAAAAAAAAAAAAAATCATCTTTGTATTGTCACAATGTCAGTAGTATACGTTAAAGTGTATTCTACTCACTGACCTGATGTTTTCACAATGTTACCACATGTAGTGTAGGGGCCCATAAAATATGTTTTGTTTTTTCCTAAATTCTGTTTTTCTGTTTTAATTTTACTCTATTCCGTTTTAATGGTTAAATACTATTTTTGTAATAAAAGCATGTCTAATTCATTTAAATCATGAAACTTATACACTCACTGGCCACTTTATTAGGTACACCTGTTCGACTGCCCGTTAACGGAAATATCTAATCCTCCAATCACATGGCAGCAACTGAATGCCTTTAGGCATGTAGACATGGGCCATTTCTCAAAACCAAGTACGCGAACTTCAGACTTGCGTCCTTGTTAGTTCAGACTTGCCAAGTTTGACTCAGGAGAACAAACTCCAGAGGAATCCGGTAATTCTGCAAACAACAGCAGCGTACTCCGGTTATCACTGTATGTATATTTGAGGCTACAATAAAATTAAATATGTTATAAAACACCACTCTGCCTCTTGTCGTTTTCATTTAAAAAAAAAAATTAAACATATTAATAGCCACACAAATGTAGTTCAGGCAACGCGTACATTGATTATCTTCACTGCATATATTTGTAACAAAACGAAACATAAAACACAACCCTGCCTCTTTTCGTTTACATTTTAAAAATATTAAACATATTATGTGGTTCACGCAATAAGTGTGCATATATGATTATCTTCACTGTAATACAATTAAATATGACATAAAACATAACCCAGTCTCTTTTTGTTAAATGTCAGTTTTAATGATCAAAGAAATAAATTAAACTTCTCTTTGCCCTCAGCCAAAACGAGGAGCCAGGGAACAAATAATAGATTAATGAGACCAAAGATCGGCTGTTAGATATACACAAGATGAATTATATCTCATGTTTAACCACTACAGAGGCGTGAGCACCCGGTGGTCGTCTGGACATTCTCAACTGAAAAAGTCTTAAAACTACATTTCGCGACACGATAACAGTAGTATTATTAAATTGCGCTGGTTTTCTCAGCCACTTCTGACGCTTGTTGGTTGGTGCGAAATGCATTCTGGGATACCGGTTTGTCTGAAGTCCACACAATTCACCTCTTGATGCGTCCTCGATAAAAGGGGCGGATCGAGGACCCATCCAGGGATTTGAACTGTACTTGGCTTGATGTGAACTTTGAATTGGAACAGTACTTGAGCAGTGACTGATGACGATTCACAAGTCCATGAGAACACAAGTACAGACAAGAACGCATATTGAGAAACGGCAATGGTGAAGATGATCTGCTGAAGTTCAAACTGAGCATCAGAATTCTGATATATATTCTGATGCCCTTCCGCCTACGCATTTTCTCCTCCAACGTAAAAGTGGTCCGACATCATTGTTTTGTTTTTGTAAAGGGCGTTTGCCGCTTGGTTTAGTTTTTGTACGTTCGCTTTGTAAATACTGGGTCGGTACTTCCGCCTACTTCACGTGCTATTACGTATTGCGTGAAGTCGTGGACGTGCATCGCAGAGCTATTGCAAGACACGCATTTGTGGTTATAAAGTAAACTTTTTTATTTTTTATTACCGATGGTTTTGCTAGATAAGATAATTCCTCGTCTGGGATCGTGTAGAGCTCTTTGAAGCTGGATTGAAATTGCAATTTGGACCTTCAACCCATTGGACCCTGTTGAAGTCCACTATATAGAGAAAAATCCTGGAATGTTTTCCTCAAAAACCTTAATTTCGTTTCGCCTGAAGAAAGAAAGACATGAACATCTTGGATGACAAGGGGGGAGTAAATGATCAGGAAATTTTAATTTTGGAGTGAACTAATCCGTTTAGTGACTTTGAACCTGACATGGTTGTTAGTGCTGGATGAGCTGGTCTGAGTATTTAAGAAACTGCTGATCTACTGGGATTTTCACACAAAACCATCTCTAGAGTTTACAGAGAATGGTCAGAAAAGAGAAAATGTCCAGTGAGCGGCAGTTCTGTGGGAGAAAATGCCTTGTTGATGCCAGAGGTCAGATGAGATTTTCCACATGGGTTCAGCTGATAGGAAGGCAACAGTAACTCAGATAAGCACTTGTTAATACCAAGGTCTGCAGAAGAGCGTCTTTGAACACACAACACGTCCAACCTTGAAGCAAATCATGGGCTACAGCAGCAGAAAGCCACTCCTGTCGGCTGAGAACAGCAAACTGAGGCTACAATTCACACGGGCTCACCAAAACTGGACAACAAAAGATTGGAAAAATATCTCCTGGTCTGATGAGACTTGATTTCTGCGGCGACATTCAGATGGGAGGGTCAAAAAATTGTGCGGAAACATGAAATCATGGATCCATACTGCCTTGTGTCAACAGTTCAGCCTGCTGCTGGTGTAATGGTGTGAAGGATATTTTCTTGGCACACTTTGGGCCCTTTAATAAAAACTTAGCATCTTTTAAATGCCACAGCACACTTGAGTATTGTTGCTGATCATGCCCATCCCTTTATGACCAGTGTACCATCTTCTATTGGCTACTTCCAGCAGGATAACACACATCACATCACAAAGCAAATCATCTCAAACTGGTTTCTTGAACAGTGAGTTCACTAAACGTAAATGGCCTCCACAGTCACCAGATCTCAATCCAATAGAGCAGCTTTGGGATGTGCTGGAAAGGGAGATTCGCATCATGGATGTGCAGTCAACAAATCTGATGCTATCATGTCAATACGGACCAAAATCTCTGAGGAATGTTTCCAGCATTTCGTTAAATCTGTGCCATGAAGAACTAAAGGAACACGCCACTATTTTTGAAAATAGGCTCATTTTCCAAGTCCCTTAGAATTAAACAGTTGAGTTTTACCATTTTTGAATCCATTCAGCCTTGGTCATCCATTCTCCTGGTCTGATGATAGCACTTTTAGCATAGCTTAGCATAGATTATTGAATCTGATTAGACCGTTAGCATCTCGCTCAAAGATGACCAAAGAGTTTCTGTATTTTTCCTATTTACAACCTAATCTTCAGTAGACTAGTTAAACCCAGTCTGATCTGCTGGCGATTTGATTTCGCCCTGCAGCTCAGGCTGGAAACCTGTATATTAATTTATCCTGCTTCTGTTACCCATTCACGGGAACCAATCACAGACTGGCTTATCCACCTGGCACACTATTGGCGGGTTTAACACAATGACGGATAGAGAAGCGATGGATCGATGCCCGTTGATCACGCCTCTTGTGGTCTGATTGTGGGCTTGGCTTGCTCAGTTGGGGACACAAAATTTCACAAAATTTTTCTTAATTTTTTCAACTAAATATCCAAATAAATCTAATTATTAAACTAAATTAACCATATAAACCAAATTATTGATCTAAAGCCCACACTGTCACTGTATGATAATTGAAATGAACTGATGACATCACCGTTTTCTCCGGAATGGCTATACGGCTGAATCAAATTCTGATGCATTATTTTTTTTCGTTTTAAGGCCGAAATTCGCATGCGAAATTTTCGCACGTCAAAAAATAAATTCGACCTCACGTTATGTCAATCACGCTTGCACACTGCCTCCGAAACTTTCGTCCGTCAAAAAAAAAAATCGGAACGGTTTCGATTTTCTGCGTTTTTCGCATCCGTTTTTCCATCTACAGCTGATGCCCAACCTAAAACTGCTGGCAGTGCTGGTGAATGAATCGCCAGTGCTCAGATACCTACAATTATATATACAAATATTATTGTATCAGAAATACTACAAATATTATTATATCACAGCTATAATTATAGCACACCAAGTCCCTGTAAACCGCGTGTGTGTGTGTGCGCGCGGATCCATACCTTTAGACATAGGCTGTCAGTCTCTGTTCAGGATAAATTGATTCACGGAAATTTGTGGTCTTCTTTTTAATCTGTGGCTCCAGTATCGCTAGCAAAGCATCAAACCGAGCCACTGACAGTCTAAAGGTAACTTTGAATCGGTCTGGATAATCCCGCAACGCTCCTTGAGGTGGAACTCTCCTTCCTCTCTACGTGATCGCAGGAGTGGATGGACCCAATATTTCCTCTTTTTCATTTTTTAAGAGAGAGGACAAAAAAGTCATCCTCACTTCTTGAAGACAGCATTTTGTGTTGTTTTGCGGGTTTTTTTCGTAACGCATCGGACTCAGTGTGCAAGGTCTCTGTGCGTGACAAATTTTTCGGATCATGCATACGAAAAAGCGCATGCGAAAATTTCGGACTCAGTGTGCAAAGGCCTTAACACTGTAAAGCTGCTTTGAAACAATCTGCATTGTTAAAAGCGCTATATAAATAAATTTGACTTGACTGGACTGGACTTGACTTGATTGGTTGAAGGACTATCCGATTGCGTACAGAGACCAATGTTCAATCTTAAAATATTGAGCTTGGTCTGGTGATAGCCTGACAAAATCTTCATTGTATTCTGGTTCAAATAGATACGGTTCAGGTTCTGGACCAAAGTAAATATCTTCTCAATCATCTCTCAGAAAGGTCTCCATGGTTACAAGTCACGCTCCCTGTGCAAGCAGGTTGTCACGTTGGTTATGTTGACGGAAGTTAGCCTAATTTCAGGCGCTGTGTAATATCATTGCGCCGCTGCACCCATGGTACGGCACAAAGTTACTTCATTGTTACGCAGGAATGAGAGAATAGTTCTTAGCCATATCGGTCTAGAAAATGACAACTTTTCATTTTCCGTTGGTCTTAGTACACGATGTAACTACAGAAGAGTCGAGTTTTAAATAGGAAACATATCAGAAGTCTTTGGTCATTTTTGAGCGAGATGCTAATGGTCTAATCAGATTCAATGATCTATGCTAAGCTATGCTAAAAGTGCTACCGCCAGACCCGGAGATCGGCTGAATGGATTCGAAAACGGTAAAACTCTAGGGGTGTTGGCAAATTAGTGTTCCTTTAAAGCAGTTCTGAAGGCGTAAGAGTGTCCAACGGTACTAGCAAGGTGTATCTAATAAAGTGGCCAGTGAGTGTACAATTTAACAACAATTAAAAGTTGTCAAACAATTACAAACAACAAAATGAATTTTTTTTTGGTCCCTATGAAATCCACTTTATTTTAAATTCCATTTTAACTATTAGATTCCATGTCTTCCATATTGCCCATTGCTGTAGTTTGTCTCTTGGCTGAGTCCTGCCTTTTGCAACCTATAGCAGTCTAGCACTCCTTATAAGATTCCTGTTTCCTCTTGTTTTCCTTGGCATTCCCTAGCTGACAATCATTGGCACAGATGCTCATGATATCATGCCACGCCTGGCATGAGTTATCAGCCCATGTCACTTTCCATCCCTGTCGCACTGTCTAAAGTGCTGCGGCCAACATGTCAAAACATATCTGTCTCCCCGCGGTGTGATCACGATGACACAATCATTTGCTCGAGGAGACAAGCGGCTTAAAGAGCCAGTTTCCGCAGCGACATGTCTCCGTCGGAGGTCGTGACCCTCCCTCAGAGTTCTGGTCCTGTGGGTAAATAGAGGCCCGGGCCTGGTGCTTTGCTGTTTCCTGTCACTGTACGGGTAGTCGAGTTGTCCATGGTGCGTATGACTCCCTGTGTGGCTTCTCTGATGCTGCCCACCACTTGCTCGAGGAAAAACATATTTTTGCATACTGTAAAAATTGGCATGCCATCTAATTTTATTCAGATTCAGAATGACACTCATTGCCTGAGGCAGATGCGTGTGGAAGCTTGTGTATGTTGGTTCGTGTTAAGTGTGTGTGAAACGATTAGTGTATTGAGTGTATGTTAGTGGGTGTTTTTGCAATCTTTGTCCCTTTGTGCATGTGAATGTTGCATGCTGGGCCCATGTTTGAAGAACAGGTTGTATGACAGGTTTTACAGAGAGTTACTCAGCTGCTGTTTTTTTTTTTTAAACGTCTTTGTTTGTCATGAACCTATGGTGCAACATGTTTCACTGCGCTTCTTTCCTTTTAACTCATTACAAAGTTTTCAGAAATGCATTACATATGCAAATCATACAGGCACAGTCTTGAATACATCTCTATGATGATCATGAGCAATAATGAATTATGAAATAATTTTGATACTTTATTATTTAGATTTTTTTATTAGCTATATAGATAATTCAGCAGTGTTATTTTAGTATCATTGAGATATGGTTTTAATTTGATATTTTATTTTAGTTAAAGGTTTATTCATTTTGTTGTGTGTTTTTGTCATGTTTGAGTTTTTATCTTTTATTAATTATTATTGAATTATTTTATTTTAGTACATCGCCTTAAACTAAATAAAACGTTATAATTTTTTTTTCAATTAAAACTATTTTATTTCATTTTTTTTTTATGATTTTGGTTTTAGTTAACTAATAACCCTTTAAAATTGTATAACCTCCAGATTCATGACCTAATATTCATGATACATAAATGAATGAGAGTTGTAAAAAAAATGTATTGCCTTGATAATAGTAAAATGTGTTTTTGCATGAAAGGCGTAAAGAAAATCTTTTGTAACTTTTACATTTTATATATATACACACAAACACACACATACATATATATACGTGTGTGTGTGTGTATATGTATGTGTGTATATATATATATATATAACATAAACACAGGCATATATATGTATATGTGTATGTGTGCATATATATATGTGTATGTGTGCATATATATATGTGTGTGTGTGTGTGTGTGTGTGTGTGTGTGTGTGTGTGTGTGTGTGTGTGTGTGTGTGTGTGTGTGTGTGTGTGTGTGTGTGTGTGTGTGTGTGTGTGTGTGTATTAGTATTAATTTCTTGAAATCTTTGTATTAATTTTTTCATATGTAAAAAAAACAACTACACCTTTATTTAAATGATTTTAAAATATATAAAACAAATAATGAAATATATTATATTATTAAATTTCACCTCTCCGACACCTTATTTGTCATTAACCTTCCTGTCGTTTAAGTCTTTTATCATGAGCAGGTGTCAGGTGAACCTCTTGAAATAAACCAGACAGCGTTTCTGTAGTAAGTTGTGTCATTAATATTTTAGGGTATAGATGTCATGACTGTATTCACCTTTGGTTCAACTAGGAGCTTCAAAGACTGGCTTATTTTATGGGTTACCACCATAAAGCACAAGGAGTTTTACCTGCACACATGGGTGACGTTGGGGAATTCATTGTTCCCTGCCGGCGGAGGGTTGATCAGGGTTCAGGGGCATGAATGGAATGTTTCTGTGTTGGGCCCCGGAGGGTAGATTTACTGAGGTGGAGCTGTGTCCTACTAACAACCAAATTTACTACCGCAACTAGAACCCAATGCAAAGGAAAGAAATTGTTTATACAGTGGCTCAAAAAACTATTTGGACGCTTTAGACACACATGGCTCAATGTGATTTGCATTGGATAACAAATGGCAAAGTGGCATTTTGTTTTTTACTCAAAGAACACACTTTTCAAGCAAAAGAAGTTTGAAACTATAGATATTCTGTTAATGCGTGTATTATATAAGCTGATACTTTTTAGTATCTGGTGGGAAAACACCAAACAAATTCTACTCGTTAGTTCAAACGCATTTTACACCTAAAGAAAAAAAAAGGTTGATGACTTTACTACCTGAAATGTGCAAAAACATGCTCAATCCCTCATTCCACAAGTGCAGTAATCCTGTGCCGCTGTTTGTGGATGTACCTGCTCTGACCACTGGAGGGCAGTATCAACCTTACGCTGAAGCCGGAGTTAATGGCTCTGTGTGCTATCGTGCAGTCGGGTCTGTCCAGTATCGAGATTACATATATTTCTGGCACTCAATGTGTTTGAAGAGGCTGATTTTGAGGAAGGGGTGTCCTGTAAGAGGGACCAACACCCATAAAGAAGGTGAACTTTGACATAGGAACCCTTCGTGTGATCATTTGCTAAAAGCATAAGCGTAATAATGAAATATAGGTGATATATCAAACATATCAAATTCATCATAAAAGTTATATTTCTACCCTAAAATCAAAAGAGAAAATACAGTACCAAACAGGAAATTATATTTCAAGAAATTAAGAAAATTTCTAGGTGGATTATTTTTAGATTGTGGCATATAAATACTTTTTTTAAAAAAAATAAATAAATGAAAAAAAATCAATAAAGCTATTGTAATAGTGATGTTTTCTTTGTGAAAAATATCTGTATAAATTAAAGAATTAAAATAATAACAACAATGCAAATGCATCTCACTAACTTGTGCTTAATTTCTTTTTAAAGTAAATAATGCCACCATGCAAAACAACCTAATGCTCTTACAAATAGGTTGTTTTATTTTCTTTATGCAAAATATAATTGACTTCTGATTTTGGGCTGAGATGTGTACTTAAGATTCATGCAAATAAGTAAATAAATACATGCTATGCAAAGCTCCTGAAATTTACATCTTTTCCAGTGATCAATAACTTGGGGAAATTCCAAAATAAGTTGTTCAGTAATTTCCTGAATAGCGTCATATGTTTAAGAACGCTTTGAATTTGCACCTTCAATGTAGTATTGACCACTGTAAAAATCAATGTTACACATTTCAAAGAAGACAGATTTATTTTTATTACACAATGATTTAGGCATGTTAAATGCCCACGGCGGCTTCTGTAGAAACGGGGGATGTGCAGACGGAGAGCGGAGGATAAAGAGATATAAGAGACTCAAATAAAGGAATCCCAGAAATATTTGATTCCAGTTCAGACCAAATGATGCTTAAGTCTGATGAATTAATAAAAGGGTGGCAGATGGGTCCCTGGAGCACTGTGTGTGTGTGCATGTCTCACGAAGACCCTTAAAAAGGATCGCTACAGTTGCTTGAGATTAGAAAAAGGCAAGGTGTGTACCATGAGGCATAACTGCATGAATAAAATATGAACGTCTCTGTGCTTACAGCTTAAGGGTCATTATCATCTCCATGAGCAGCATCAGCTTCATGCCAGACTAGGCTTTATGTTGTCATCTGAACACCTTTAATCTCAAGAGGAGAAAACAGTGCTTTTGAGAGCCAATTAAGTGCGTTTGGAAAAAATGATTGAACTTTGATTTATGAAGCAATGTCAAGAGACCGTCGAGGTATGAAGCTTCTATCAGGTCACTTGCATTTGATGGTTATCCTAAGAGCAGTTTGAGCTGCTCCGAATGGGATCCATGCATTTGCCAGATCTTATGTCCCAGTACCTTCACTACGGTTCTTGCAAACCTCGAACCCGAAGTATTCAACTTCAGTGTGTAACACGTTCCACATGCACATCATTCATCTTGTTGAGGAGAGCGAAGTGAGCTTTTCGGTTTAAAAAAAAATCCCATAGATTTGAGATGAAGAAGGGACCAGATGGCATATCTAGAGACTTTAAGCTGGGCTTATTTGACTTGGGCCATCCAGAACACACTATTCACTTAGGGTCCAATAAAATCTGTTTAAAATCTGTTTAACCCCCCCCCCCCCCTCCCCCAAATTCCGTGTTTTCTGTTTTCATTTTTCTAGATTCAGATTTAATGATTTAATTAGATATTAATAATCAAAAGAATGTCTAATCAGTTACATTTACCAAACTTTATCAATTTAATCATTTGAACAATATTAGGTACTATGAATTTTGCTCTGTCAGAAAATGTGTTATCGGTTTAAATTTTTCTGTGTATTTTGATTTAATACAGATTTATTATCAAAAACAGTGGAAATCAAATAAATGCTTTAAAATTACAATTTAATTATTATTTTAAATTGGAATCAAATGAAAATTTAACAATTCATTTAAAGGCACAATATGTAAGATTTTTGGATTAAAATATCCAAAAACCACAAGAACAATTGTATGTATTTTGTTGACTTGTGGTACTAACATCATCCCAAATGTTTCCAACAATGTTTAAATCCAGAGAAATAAGCCATTTTAGCCAGGACACGGACCGTGTGCGTCGCCGATCAATGACATCACATCCACGTTACCCTCGATTTCTGGTTTTATTTTGTAGAAACCATGGAAACAGCAAAGACGCCTTAATATATTGTGTGTTTTATTAGACTGGTGAGCAACTGTTTGGATGCATTCATCGACAGAAAACGTCTCGGTTACGTATGGTAACCCTCGTTCCCTGAAGGAGGGAACGGAGACGTACGTCGGACGTACCGACGAATTGGGATCACTTCTGGGAGCCCCTATCAGCTTCGAGCTATCTAGAACCGGCCAATGGACAATTGGCGTGCGAGATTTGCATCTCGCGCCCCGCCCCGCGCCGCGGGTATAAACAGGAAGCGAGAGCGAATGCACGCTGTTTTTCACTGAGGAGCCACACGTAATGCCTCAACCTGCAGTGATGGTACAGCAACTGTGGCGACGGGACATACGTCTCCGTTCCCTCCTTCAGGGAACGAGGGTTACCATACGTAACCGAGACGTTCCCATTCAGTCGGTCACGTTCGACGTACGTCGGACGTACCGACGAATTGGGATCACCTATGGAAAACGCCATAGTTACTACCACTTCCAGCGCCCAGCGATGAGCCCCTCAGACCCCGATCTGATGCGGGCGGGAAAGTTCACGCAGGGAGAGTCCAAGCTGCTGTTCCGCAAGACCCATTCAGCTGACTGTATTGGATAACGCTGGGAAAGCGTGCCTGTGAAGGCAGCTGCGGAAGCCACATCATGCCCAGAGGGAGTTAACATGTGGAGAGTACACGTATGGGCTGGCCGTGGGCAGCACAACATACGGAAGTCCCAGGGGTGGCCCCGGCCAATTAGAGGAGGGGGACAACACGTACCTGGGACAGCAGAGGACACTCTGCCGAGGGAAAGACACGGGCTCGCTGTAGGGAGCCGTACCGTGGAAGAATACACACATGGGACCGCTGTGGGGGTCACTACATATGGAACCCAGCCTAACACAAGTTCCACCAATGCATACGAGTGTTAGACCTGGCGTCGAACGCTCCGCCACATCCGACTGCCGTGGGTTGCGGAGGACTCAACAGGGTTCGCCGATCCGGGGAACTCGACTGGAGCAAAATAAGCGCACGCATCCGTCTACCATAGGGGAGGGAATGGCGCAGCAAGCCGACACTAGAACGGGGACTTCGGTGTTACTGACTATGGGAAGTGAGCACACAGGAAGAAACCGGCTCTACACGGAGGCTATAGAATCTAGCGAACGTGTTAGGTGTCGCCCAGCCCGCAGCTCTACAAATATCTGTCAGCGAGGTGCCACGAGCCAGCGCCCAGGAAGAGGCAACACCCTTAGTGGAGTGGGCTCTTAACCCAAGCGGGCAGGGCACGTCTTGGGACTGATAAGCCAAGACGATGGCATCCACTATCCAGTGGGCCATCCTCTGCTTGGAGACAGCCTTTCCCTTCTGCTGTCCTCCGTAACAGACGAAGAGCTGCTCTGAGGTCCTGAAGCTTTGCGTTCTGTCCACGTAAGTCCGGAGAGCACGGACGGGACAGAGAAAAGCTAGGGCTGGGTCTGCCTCCTCCGAAGGCAGCGCTTGCAGGCTCACCACTTGGTCCCGGAAGGGAGTAGTGGGAACCTTGGGCACATATCCAGGCCGGGGTCTCATGATCACATGAGAGTTACCGGGCCTGAATTCCAGGCACGATTCGTCGACCGAAAATGCCTGCAGGTCCCCTACCCTCTTGATGGAGGCCAACGCAGTCAGGAGTATTGTCTTTAACGACAGAACTTTCAACTCGGCTGACTGCAGAGGCTCAAACGGTTCTCTCTGTAGTGCAGTTAGCACCAGAGTTAAGTCCCAAGAGGGTATGGAGGGAGGACGAGGCGGATTTAATCTCCTCGCTCCCCTAAGGAACCTGACGATCAGATCGTGCTTACCTAGAGATTTTCCATCTACGAGCTCATGATTAGCGGCGATAGCGGCGACATAGACCTTGAGGGTGGAGGGAGACAGCCTTCCCTCCAACCCATCCTGTAGAAAGGTAAGCACAGATGCGATCGAACATCTTCGGGGGTCTTCTCGGCGAGAAGAGCACCAATCGACGAACAGGTTCCACTTCAACGCATAGAGGCGCCTCGTAGAGACACCTAGAACCTCCGCGTCCCGTCCAGGGACCAGACATTGAGTTTCCAGAGGTCTGGACGCGGGTGCCATAGGGCAGTCATTCCCAAACTGTGGTCCGCGGACCACTAGTGGTCCGTGAGGGTACTGCAGGTGGTCCGTGGAAAGGCAAAATAAAATAAAATAAAATAATATTTTTTTACCTTCATTTTACCAGGAAATTCCCATAAAAAATAAAAAGTAAAAAGAATATGTAGGCCTATATTGATATAACATTTGTATTTAATTGTCAAGTTATTGTGCAATTACAAAAATAGGCTAGTGGCGCTCGGCCGTGACGTTTAAGTTCAGTGCAGTTATGGATCGGTGGATAGCAACAGGTTCTATCTGTCAAAGAGACAGAGGCAGAAGTTACAAAAAATTAAGAGATTGACAGTGAGTCGGATGCATCTATGAGCCAGAATAAATAAATTAAATATGTAGCAGCCGTTGTCTGCAGTAAACTTTCTTTTAACAAGCCTGTTGTACTGATGTGATGAATAGTTATAGTTTTAGTGCTAGTAAGCCTATTTAGAGGTGCGGAATAATTCAGGTAGGACTGTGTATAGACATATTTTATTATGTGTGTTATGAGGTGGTCCGCAAAATTTTTTGATTACAAATAGTGGTCCACACACACAAAAAGTTTGAAAACCCCTGCCATAGGGTGCCCCGTCTCTGAGTCAGGAGGTCCTGCCTCAGAGGAATGGGCCAGGGAGGTGCTGTCGCAAGGAGCACTAGTTCCGGGAACCAAGTCCGGTTGGGCCAATACGGAGCGACCAACAGGACCTGCTCCTCGTCCTCCCTGACTTTGCACAGTGTCTGCGCAAGAAGGCTCACTGGGGGAAACGCATACTTGCGTTCTTCCCGGGGCCAGCTGTGGGCCAGGGCATCCGACCCGAGGGTCCCCTCGGTCAAGGAATAAAACCACTGACAGTGGGTCGTCTCTGGGGAGGCAAACAGGTCTACCTGTGCGGCCCCGAAACGACTCCAGATTAGCTGGACCGCCTGGGGATGGAGTCGCCATTCTCCCGGAAGTACCTGCTGACGTGACAGCTCGTCGGCCACACGATTGAGCAGGCCCGGAATGTGAACAGCACGAAGCGACCTCAGATGCTTCTGACTCCATAAGAGGAGATGGCGGGCGAGTTGCGACATGCGACGGGAGCGTAGACCACCCTGTTTGTTGATGTACGCTACGGCCGCAGTGTTGTCCGTCCGGACCAGAACGTGCTTGCCTCTGAGCGGCACTTTGAAGCGGCTGAGTGCAAGACGAACTGCTAACAACTCGAGGCAATTGATATGCCATTGCATCTGAGGCCCCGTCCACAGACCCGAAGCTGCAAGCCCGTTGTACGTGGCACCCCAACCCGTGGATGAGGCATCCGTGGAGACAACGGAGTGCCTGGACACTTGTTCTAGGGGAACTCCCGCCCGGAGAAACAGAGGGTCCGACCACGGGCCGAAGGTTTGGCGGCACCTCGGAGTCACTTGGACGCGGAGGGAACCGCTGTGCCACGCCCATCTCGGGACTCGATCGTGTAGCCAGCGTTGAAGCGGTTTCATATGAAGCAATCCGAGCGGCGTTACTGCGGCTGCGGATGCCAAATGCCCCAGGAGCCTCTGAAAATGTTTCAGTGGTACCGCTGTCCTGCCTTTGAACGAATTCAAGCAGTTCAACACTGACTGGACGCGCTCCTCGGTGAGGCGCGCTGTCATGGCGACCGAGTCTATCTCCATACCGAGAAAAGAGATCCTCTGTGTGGGACAGAGTTTGCTCTTCTCCCAGTTGACCCGAAGTCCCAACTGGCTGAGGTGACTGAGCACCTTGTCCCTGTGTTCGCACAACTGCTCCCGCGACTGGGCAAGGATCAGCCAGTCGTCGAGGTAGTTGAGGATGCGAACGCCATGCTCTCTCATGGGAGCAATGGCCGCCTCCGCAACCTTCGTAAAGACGCGGGGCAACAGGGACAGGCCGAAGGGTAAGATGCGGTACTGATATGCCCGTCCCTCGAACGCGAAGCGCAGAAAGGGCCGGTGTCGAGGGAGAATCGAGACATGAAAGTACGCGTCCTTCAGGTCGATCGCTGCAAACTAATCTCGGGGACGGATGCACCTGAAGATGCGCTTCTGCGTTAACATCGTGAACGGCAGCCTGTGAAGGGACCGGTTCAGGAATCGCAGGTCCAAGATCGGTCGTAACCCGCCGCCTTTCTTGGGTACAATGAAGTACGGGCTGTAGAACCCGGACCTCATATCGGCTTGAGGGACCGGCTCTATCGCGTCCTTCGCCAGTAGGACAGCGATCTCCGCCCTGAGCACGGGGGCGTTCGCCTCCACTACAGTCGTGAAGTGAACGCCCCTGAACTTGGGGGGACGCCGGGCGAACTGAATCGCATAGCCGAGTCTGATGGTATGGAGGAGCCACCGAGACGGGCTGGGAAGCGCTAGCCAGGCTCCCAGACTCCGAGCAAGGGGGATCATCGGCACCACAGACGTACCCGCAGCGGGGCAGCGAGGCGGAACGCAGGGATCCGGCTCGGACGGCATGGGAGCGGCCGGAGCGGGATCTGAGTGTGCTGTGCAACACTTACCTGCATCCGCGGAGGGGACGTGCGAGTGTGGGGAGGCCGCTTGTGTGCGTCCCGACAGCCGGCGTCCCCTGCTGGCGAAGGGAGAGGTACTTGAGGGTGGCGAGGCATGGGAGCGTCGACCACCGCCAAGCGCGCTCTCTTGGCACCCAGAGATATTGGAAACTGCTCTTTTATTGAAGTTTTGGGCGGCGGAACAGACAAACAAAAGATTTTCCCCCGGCCCTCCTCCGGGGGAAGGAGTGGTGCTGCAGCCATCTCCCTCAGAGCAGTTTCCTCCATCTCTGGGATGCCCGTCTCATGGCCGCTTGCGACGACGCTTGCCACCTGGCTTGGCAGCGGCCTGAGCGGGCTGGACGTCCTTCCCACGGCCGGCCCCACGCCGACGGCTGGTGGAAGGCGGCGGCGGGTGGACGTCCTCGGCGACGAGTAGTCGGAGGCGCTGCCGCTGGCGGCGGGGTGGAGGCAGCAGTGGGCCGCCGGGGCAGGATGTGTTTGATCGCCTCCGTCTGCTTCTGGGCGGCCGAGAACTGCTGGGCAAAGCTCTCGACCGTGTCGCCGAATAACCCAGCTGACGAGATGGGGGAGTCCAGGAACCGATATTTATCGGTCTCCCTCATGTCAGCCAGGTTCAACCAGAGATGACGCTCCTGGACCACAAGCGTGGACATCGCCTGACCGATGGCACGGGCGGTGACTTTCGTCGCCCGGAGGGCGAGGTCCGTCGCCGTCCGGAGCTCCCGGAGGAGCTCTGGGTCAGGCCTACCCTCGTGCATGTCAAGGATTGCCTGGGCCTGGTGGACCTGAAGCAACGCCATGCCATGCAAGGCGGACGCAGCCTGTCCGCAGGCCTTGTAAGCCTTCCCGGTCAGACCGGAAGAGAACTTACAGGCCCGGGACGGGAGACGTGGGTCACCGCGCCAGTTAGAGGCGGTCGCCGGACACAGTTGCATCGCGACGGCGCGCTCCACTGGCGGGATCCCCACGTAACCCTTGGCTGGCCCGCCGTCGAGGGTAGTGAGGGGGGAGGAGTCACTCGGCCGGTTTCTGGCAGAAAAAGGTGCCGTCCACGACCTCGTGAGCTCCTCATGCACCTCCGGGAAGAAAGGTGTCGGGGCGGGACGCTGAGAACCAGCGCGACCCACCCCGAGGAACCAATCGTCCAACCTAGAGGGTTCGGGACACGGTGGAGGGTTCCACTCGAGCCCAACCCTTTCGGCGGCCCGGGCAAGCATAGCAGCCATCTCAGGGTCCGGGGCAGCCGTTGCCACTCTCCCAGAGGGAGGCAGTACAACTGACCCTTCATCCCCCGATGACTGAAACTCCCCCTCCGATGCAGCGATCGACATCTGTTCGTCCGCTGGAGCTCCAAAAGTCACCACTGGTCTCCCGTGGGAGGGTCCAGCGGGTTCCCTTGGAGGCTCTACCGGCTGCGGAGCAGAGGGAATAGAGGCCTGCGGAGATTCACTCGGCGGGTTTGCCCTAAACGTGATCCTCAGATCACCCTGGCCATCCAAAGAAGCAGGTCCACCCGGGTTAGGGGCAGACCTATTTCGTGGGATGGGTAAGGGGACTCCCCCAGCCCGGAGGTAGGAGAGTCTCGATCTTAGCTCCGAGATAGTCATGTTCCCGCAGTGGGAACATGAACTATCCACAAACGCCGCCTCAGCGTGCTGTGTGCCCAAACACGTGAGACAGCGATTTTGACCGTCAGCAGGGGACAGGGAACGACCGCATCCAGAAACGCACGGGTGGTAAGACATCTTGAAAAAGACGGCACGTCACCCGTGAAGCTCTTTTTGTGAGGAAACGCTCTGTGCTGAAGCACTCAGGGGAACCGCGACAGCGCACGGGATTGCAGTGCAGCCCGTGCCTGTACTCAGACAGGAAAACGCCCTACCCAGACCAACGGGGTTGCTGTGATCACAGCAGTTTTCTCTGTTATCTCAGAGGCAGCTGGATGAGTCAGCGCGGTCCCGCTGAAAGGTGCCGTTTTCTCCAACACGCGTCCTCCTCTGGTTCTCTCCGGTCCTTGTAGTCTTGCTTGATAGCAGCGAAAATACTCGTCGTAAGATGAGTGAGTCCTCTTCATATGCCTGTGTGGCTCCGAAGTGAATGACAGCGTGCATTCGCTCTCGCTTCCTGTTTATACCCGCGGGGCGGGGCGGGGCGCGAGATGCAAATCTCACACGCCAATTGTCCATTGGCCGGTTCTAGATAGCTCGAAGCTGATAGGGGCTCCCAGAAGTGATCCCAATTCGTCGGTACGTCCGACGTACGTCGAACGTGACCGACTGAATGGGAACTAATCATTGTTATACAGCTCAACACAGTTAGTCTTATTGTTTAAATCTTGTTTTCTTGATTTAGTGCGAGTACCATGTTTTACCTAGCCTAATATTGATCTAGCTCACTGCAGTGTGTCTCATAGTAACTAGTAGGGCTGGGTAAAAAATATTGATTTGTCGATTTTAATCGATTCTCACTTTTACGAAACAATATCGATTCTTAAATCCCAAGAATCAATTGGTCATCCTGTTTCAGTTGATAAATGAACTGGAAATTACAGCGCGCCTCCCTTCCAATAAATCGCAATAATCGTTGTGCTTTATTACTATTGATATGAAACAAATTCTCAGATTTCAAATGATGTCCATTTTTTTACGAAATTCAAAAACATTTTTATGACGCGTTGTGGCGCGAGATCGCTCTGCCACAGCTCTGCTCAAGAGAGCAGTAACAGCACGAAATAAACACGAATGAGCATCTGAAAGTGTGTTAAAAGATACAGGACAACTTCTCGAAATCCGTATCATGTCACAAAGAATCGCTCAATCAGTGTTTCAACCACAGAAAGACGCAAGTAAAAAAGGTTGTAAACAATGTCATGTAACGTCACATTTACCTCAGAAAAACCATCCAGTGCCCATTAACTCGTTAGTCAGCTAATTATTAAATATAATTAAAGCCAGCTAAAAATTAACTCTAGAGAGGAGCATTTCGCTGATTTTATGCACCATATTACATAGGCTATTCATTGTCATTTTTAATGTTCTTATTTAATGCATGTAGGCTATGTATGAATAAATCTGGCAAGTTTTTATGAGAGTCACTATTTAAATGTTTATATTTCAAAAAACGAATTGGAGTAGAAATATGATTATGTAATTGTAAAGTTAATATTATAACTTTATTATTATATAAAAAAACATAATTGAGTGTAATTTAAGTGTTTGTATACAGACCAGTTAATTTTTACCTTCAATATTAGTAGGCTAATGTAGTACCAACTGACTCCCATAGTTTACAGCATTAGTTCAGAGATTTGTTTTCCTTGAGAAAATTTTCCATGTATTGTACCTGATATACATCCAAAATAATCTAAATTGAATCGAATCGAAAGCTTGTGAATCGAAATCGAATTGAATTGTGAAATTTGTGTCAATACCCAGCCCTAGTATCTATGGATGCACCGAATCCAGATTTTTAGGGTTCGGCCGAACACAGAATCCACTTGTGAAGATTTTGCCGAATCCGAAACCGAATAGCGAATCCTTCTCCCATCCTCAGTCCATTATCACAGTAAACACATTAATGAAGTAAACAATGTCCACAACAGTGTATTTTTCATTTTATTTTATTTTAACTGTAAAAAAAAAAGAGAAAAAAAGAATAGGCAACAATATGCCAGGGTGACTGTCCTTCCTTTGCCGTACCTGAAGTTGCTGCATTTTGGCTGCGGTCTGTAGATTCCCTCATGCACAACTCGTATTCTTTCGCATGTTTCATTTGCAAATGTTTTAACAGCGGCTATTGTTTAGGGCTCTTGCCACCAAAAGATAAATTGGCATTGCAAATTGAACATGTAGCTCGACTTGAATCGCCTTCTTTTGACTGAAAGTACTGCCAAATTACACGTTCCAAGTTCCATCTTCACTTTCTCACAGCCTGCCGCATTCGAGCGCCGCACTTAAGCCACTTTTCCACCGAGAAACTTTGGGCTGGTACTTGGTGTGTTTCGGCCACAGGAACCAGGGTCTAAATGAAGTTCCGGGTAAATAATTCCCCCTCCGAAAGTCCCTGCTCGTGAGGTAAACACTAGTAAACACCTTCCCGTAATCAACACCAGCATCATTATGTTGATCAGCGTAGCGCAACCCTAGGGTTCGGTTCGGTGGAAAAAAATTCTAAGGTTCGGCAGAAACCGAACCCCGTCAAAAAGCCCAATATTCGGCAGAATCCGATAACTTGGATCCGGTGCACCCCTTATTGTAACGCACAGAGTAGCATTATAACATAACTTTAAACACACTCAAATGTAGGTAATATAATAAAACAGCGTTGCGTTTCAACACATACGCATGAGCGGAAGAAGCGGAAGCGCTCGACTGCGGCAAAATAAAAGCTCAGCGAAATCCAGGCGTCATCAAGCTACGCCTTTGTTTTGAATAAGCGACCTCTAGTGGCTTTCATTTTTTGCAGACAAAGTGTTGCACAACAGAGGTTTAGCTACTGTTTAATTAAAAACGTTTGATGTTGTGTGGTGATCCTTAAACATTTTTTGATTATTAAATTCAATAACGGAATGTCTACTTGCACTAACTGCAAATAGCCCACCTTTTTGGCAGAGGCTATTTACACTAACTCCGCCCACTGATGTCTGGTCATCAACCCGATTTCACCCATCTTTTGCCAAACTCGCTCTACTCCATTTTCCCATCTCATCTCAGTAGATTTAGGGAGGGCTTTATTATCCAAATAAGGCGCCATCCTTTTAATATTTTGGTCCCAGTTTATATTAGGTGGCCTTAACTACTATGTACTAACATTTAAATTAATCAGTTGATACAATGCACTTATTTTGTACATGCATGTTTTTACATTGCACTTACATTTTAAAAACTCCCTGGATGTAATTAAATCTGTAATTAATTTTTGTAGTTACATTTATAATTTCACTGTTGACCCTTCCCTTACACCTAACCCTACTCTTAAACTTACCCATACCACCACACCTGTCCCTAACTTTACCTGTATCCCACCTCAATATCAGCAAAAGTGTTTTACAATACAATATGTACACAATAAGTACATTGTACTTATTTTTTTGATGTAAGTACATAGTAGTTAAGGTCACCTAATATAAAGTGGGACCAAAAATTTTAATAAGCATAATCATTTACATTATTGCAAACCATTTAATGTACAACAACACTAAGGTGCAAATAGTATCTGCCAATATGTATAAATATCATCTAACTACTATTTACACTGATTGCAAAAAATACTGCTATTTTTACATAGTGCAAACTGCAAATAGAATCGCTATTTTCACTTATATAAATAGAATATCATTAAAGGTGCAGTAAGTGATTTCTGAGAAACGCTGTTGAAAGTGAATCTGACCGAGCACCACAACACACTATCAGCCAATCAGCAAAAAGGGGCGTGTCCACTCATGAGGGGGGAGGTGCCTGTGCTGCATAGCATGTTAGTGAATTTGGGGGCGGAGTTATCAAAATAGGGGTGTGATCCTTTTTTAGGATCGTGTTAGTTTTTGTGATTTCAAAGATCAACAGTGTTTCTCAGAAATTGCTTACTGCACCTTTTAAGAAAATGCTGTTATTTTCACTTAGTGTAAATAAAATCTATTACCTGCACTTAGTGTAAATAGCCACTGCCATTCAATTATTTCTGCTTTCATTAGTACATTCTGCTGTACAATAGTAATATTTTTCTGTCATCATTTCTTCAAGTTAAACCAAACTTTTTTTTGGCTGACAATAGTTTTATCAAATTAAATGGTGAAATGCTGGTGACTCTTTATGTATTCATATAGTGCGACGGCAGGCGCTGAAAACCCCACGAGCCTCAAGCGTGCTTCAGTATGTGTAGTAAACCAAACCCTGCTGCTCATTCACACAGAAATATATATTTAAATAGCAGTCCTTTTGTGCTTTAAAATTCACAGACACTAGTTTATATTGCGATTTGATTTGAAGTGTACAGCCCTACTTTTGATTTATTTATAGGATTGTGCCAAATTTCATGATATTTTGCCATTATATAATAAATTCAATTTTTATGACTGGATTCCATCTGCATTTTCAGCATCGTGGAAACGATGAACACCGTAGCACCAGGGCTGTGAATAAGCATCACCACTCTCATGTTTTCTTGAAAAAATTAAAAAAAAAGAAAGAAATGGTGCCATTTCCCAGAATGCACACTGTTATTCCCCACCTCGTTAGAGAATGTGGGGAATTCAGAGGTGGCGTCTTTTGCCGTGTGGATGGCTGTTTTTTTAAGAGCGCTGGAATGCGCGACTCGGGCCAAAAGTGAAGCTGCCTTAATGACAGATTAATGTCTCATAGACTACTTATTTATTTGGTGACAGCAAGAGTGTTTAAGTATGTCACAATGCATCAAGATTAAAATCCCCCACATTTTCTGAGTCTGAATAATTGAACGAATAATTGAACGTTCGGAGTTGTGCAATGCTGCCGGTCAGGTTCAGCTGGGACGCAGGGTGCTGTATAGACGAGGCCTGCGTATTTCTCAAGACTGCGTTAAAGGGAAAAAAGGCGCTGGTCTGCTGCTGTTTGTCTTACTAATGTGCATGCAGCAACTGGACTCCTGGCTTTTCCTGCCCTGCCAAAACATGGGAACAGGCAGCATGGTTGGAGGGGATATTTATTTATTCATTTCCCTGCGGCTCTGTGGTTTCATGGGACACAGCTACACTTGGCCAGGCCTCTCTCCCCTGACCCATTCTCACCATGCTCAGAGGGCTCCTGCCAAATCCTTCAGATCACGGCTTCACACACATACACGCAAGCAGACCGTCTCCTCCGATTAATGGCACGCTGTTCGTTTCGGAGCGAGTAATTCATCACTTCAGCCTGTTGCTGCATGGAGTTCATGGTTTGTTTTGATTGGAGATGGGCGAGATACAATATTTGTGTGCTGATACTGATATCAGATGAACTTCTGCTGATGCAGATAGTTTGGTGGTTAGGTTTTTTTCTGCCATCTTGTTTCAAAACACTATCAATGACAACTTTTGTCTGTACCACAAAACTCAGTTTTGCTGTGCAACGTATAATAGGGGTGTCGAAATTAATCGTTTCTTGGATGCATCGCGATGCAGA
>NC_137111.1:10110932-10295932 GCF_949357685.1 Gobio gobio
TTGTGTAAATGAACATCCAAAACGCATAACAAATGTTCTGTTTCAGTTGAAATGGTGTGGTGTAAACGCCCCTTTAGACTTCTGTCGTAGGTACATTACTGAAAATGTAATTTTTTGATTGTTTTTACAATCTGAGGTACGAGTTATCATAGCATATCACAGATGCTGTCCATAGAGCTCAACTTGTCTTGAATCCAGAACCTTCATCTATATATAGAAACTCAACTCTTGTCATTCCAGTTCCTTGGGTACTAATGTGTTCATTTGAATGTATCAAAGTATGATATATACTCATTCAATGTTTCACAGTTACATGCTTATACAGTAGGTGAACATTTTTTTTTTATATACATATACATATATATATAAGCTTGAATCAGTAATGTTCTCAGAAGTATCGTCAGACCATATCAATATTTCATAGCCGTAGACTCTCACCCACTTACCTGTAGGGCTCTTTCTGTTCAAGAACCATGCAGAAATATCCCAGTTTTTTACCTTCCCTTTTATGATGTATATTTTAAAGACCTCACTGAGAAGTTAGTGTTGGTGTTCGTGTGTCAGAAAGTGTGCTGTTTTTTGCTCTCACTCCCAGCTGTCAGCTTAATTCTTTGGTCTTGTAGCTGTTCAAAGCAGCTGCTTTCTTTGGCTGTGAGATTGTGATTGTTTGTCTGTTAATAGCCAAAGCACAAACTTCTCAAATCAGCAACAGTCTTGTAAAGTCATTTTTCAAATCCTGAAATACACAATCATAAGCTATAGCCCAATTACTGCACACTAAAAGTATGTCCTTTGTTGGAGGTTGGCATATACTCTACCTTTGGCTTTATGTTTTTAGGGCACTGTGATTTGGGATGTAGTAATTCTCATCGGTCATACTATACTGTCAAGCATACTATCAAGCAAGTGCACACTTGATCGCACACATGCTTCCTTTGAATTCCCACATCACACATGACCTCCTTCTGATAATCAGCCCCTGGTGTGAGAGTATTGATTTCTGAAGGATGGCCAGAAGAAGACATAAAAACCTTTGTATTCTTTACTCAAATCTGCTGGAGATCAATGGGAGGAGGATCCATTGCTCAAGCACTTTAAGTTAGATGCAGTGTGGCATCTTGTTTGGGGTCATATAGCTGATTCATCAAAGCCTGGGGGTCTAATATCAATAAACTCATCCAAACCCGAGTCCAACCAGCCTCTTACGTAAGGGTCGTTTACATAGGATGACGATTTTCATCTTAATTCTTTGTTCAGGTCTGTCTGAAATCCATTACATCTTTGACATGTTGGCTCTGCCATCACAGTTTACTTCAAATGATAGGCCTAAACGTCAGGATAAGAATCCTCAACAAAGCATGCAGAAGGCAGCACTGTTAAAGTTATGATTTTTGATTTATTATTATCAGTTATTATCAATATACTAAGATTTACTAGGTCTCTGGAACGCCAAACATTGGACTTTTTCATTTACACATCAGTCTTCAACATTCACCCACATCATGGTCTTCAGTGTTGGGGTTACTGTGTTACTGTTAATGTGTGTAACATAATCAGAGTGATTTTTGGAATTTCGAGTAAAATTATGCATTGACTTTTTAATTTGCACCTAAATGGTACATGATGATAACGCTAATAATAATAATACTAATAATAATTGTTGATGCAGAAATAATAATGATAATGTTGAGATTGGGTGCTAAGTTTGTAAATTCCAAATATTGTAAAATGAAAATATATACAGTAAAATAAGTGTTAATTTAAAGGGGTCATGAATTGAGAAATCAACTTTTCATTCAGCCTTTGATATATAAAAGTTCATCGTGATATAAGAATATCCTGTACGTTTCGGAGCTGAAAACTTCCATGTTTGACACCAGGCCCAGAAAACGAGAGATCTCAGAATATGCCAACCCGTGAACTCATCGTAATGCTGAAATCAGAGCCGCCTCAACAGATAAATATGTACGCCTGATTCTGTAGCCCCGCCCACCGACTCTAAACGGATCGAGCTACTGAGCAATTAACATGCAGAAAATAGCAAGATATTGCACTGTGCCTGGTTGTGGAAGAACACAGTCGCTGCATAAGCTTCGTCTGGATTCTAATATTAGGAATGTGTGGTTGAACTTTATTTTTTAATGAAGTTCCAGCTCACGTGCGTTAGAGTAATGTGGCGTTCACACCGGACGCGTTTCACGCGAATAATTCGCGCTGATCACGCGAAGGTGGACGCGTGTTCATTTTGAGTTTACTCGCGTTAATCGCGCGTGACATTCACTGCACAACAGACGCGAATTCGCGTCATGGGCGGGGCTTCCGCCAGCGGCTCGTCTCGTTGAGAAATGGCTGACATGGGCTGTGTTTACATGTCTTTTTTTTTGTTAAAATCTACTGTTAATGTGTGACAAAACGTAGTTTTAAGACTTTTTCAGTCGATAATGTAGTTGTTTAAAGCTCAAATCTGTGGTTTATTTATATAAAGAGTGCCTATTTGAACATTTTATCTGGCGTTTTCGGAGTTGTGAGCTCCAGCAGACAGCGGCGATCAGCGCTCGTCAAAGCCGGCGAGGGCAACCTTTCCTCGGCCAGTCCTTCTGCCGTCTGCCGCTGGCTCTGATGTCTCTGTGGTGTGTCTCGAGCTATAATTGATCTTGTAACGGCCGATCTTTGGTCTCATGGATCTATAATTTGTTCCCTGGCAAATCGTTTAGGCTGAGGCTGTTTGTGTGTGTGTGTGTGTGTTAGTGATGCGTGGTTTGCGTGTTTATATCCACCGATCAGGTGGGCCAAGTAATATAAAATAACATTCATATTAATTGTGGGTGGACGAGAGATAAATCATTGTGTTTGTTTGATAAAGACATTTTGCGAGCCCTGTGGGCGGATTCCGGTTGCCGTTTCTCCAAATTGGAAGTTTTCAAAAACAATTCCCCACATGTACTATGCCGAAACTCATTATTATGCAAGACTGTTATCCAATCATACCCGTGGGCGTTTACTTCCAAGTCTTCAGTGCAGTACGCCCATAAAACAGAGCGTTCCAGGAGAGAGGCTCAAAACCAGGGTAGGAAATAGCCTTTTACTTATTCATTATGATGTTTTTGAATGTAAAAACCACACAAACGCAATAAATTGACCTCAGACAACAGTATAACATTTTTTAAAAAGCCAGTTCATGACACCTATTTAACTTGAAATTCTTTGTACTGTACATATTATTTGCTCTCATCGAATTAAATTATATATATTATTTATAAAAAAACAAAAAATTATGTTGTGGCAACTGCTGTTTGTTTAATTATTTCAGTGCACGTGTTTTTTATGTTTTAGTTTTAAATTTAGTTTTAGTTCATGATAATGAATCATTTCCATTACAAAATCTATTATTACCTTTAGTTTAGCATCCCCATCACTTCTCCTCTATTTAAGACATTAATTGTATAAGGATGCCAGACGATTGCAAGGTTTCTTCCTGTCCCCTGGTCTTCTGTTGGACTTAGTTGCCCCATTACACCACCTGTCCCAAGGCATCCAATGAAGAGCAAAAAAATAAAAGACAACACAGCACAAAACACTCAACAAGGTGTCCTACAGAGCATCCTGGGTACTGTTATATATAGATACACTAGTTGTCCGACTGATAATAATAATAATGGGACGGACAGTTTCCGTGTGTGTGTTTATCCTACAGTCCTGAGAGAAGTTCATGCGGAGCGAGGTGCACGCTGGGTCAGTGTGGCTGTAGTATAGGCACCTGAGGCTGTGTGGCTTCTGGAGGGGTGAGGACCATGCGTGCCGGGGCCCAGGGGGACGCTCTGCAGCCCACTCTCTCCTGACTTCCCCTGAAGCATACAGAGGCATTAATTACACCCGAACTGACAACAGGGTCAGGCTGCTCAGCCACCCTGCACCCACCATTAGCACTCCCACCAGCCCTCCACAACAACACCGTACAGCTGCGTTACAAAACATATTCAGTTCTTGATTGATGAATTGCATTCAAAGTTGTTGTGAAACGCAGATACATCTAATAATGACTTATGGGACCAGAATTCCAGCCTCACGTTTTTTCGATAAATCCCTGCATTTCATGTAAAAATGAAATGACAATTTCTTTAAGCTTCTAAAGACATATGGTGCATCCAGGGCTTGACATTAATGTTTCTGCACAACAGCCGCTGTGGCTAGGGGTTTTCCAAAGTTTATAGCCACTCAGCACTTTCACTGGCCACAATTTTGACATCGATACCAAGGGGAAAAACTGCCATATGGATATATTTTTTCACATAATTTGGCAGCAGGTTTATTAGGCTGCTGTCACTTTAGGACCTGATGCATGGATCCAATATACTGTTACACATGCGTGTGACATAGTTACACGTTACTACATATATACTTACTATAGTAATAACAGTAAATTAAGCATAATTACAAGTAACTATCTCTAAACCATACCCTAACCATAACTATAACTCTATAGTAAGTTCATGTAGGTAATTAATATTACTCAGTACTTATTTGAGTAAGTACAATGTAACTACATCACCTTCAAATAAAGGGTTACACTTTATTTTACGGTGTCCGTGTTACAGTGTAATTATACATTCAAGTACTGAGTAATAATTAGCTACATATACGGCTAGGGTAGGATTAGGGTTTGGTTTAGGGTTAGTTGCGTGTAATTATGCATAATTTATAGTTATTAATATAGTAAGTACATTAGGGCTGCACGATTAATCGAAATCAAACCGCAATCGCGATTTGGCATGTGTGCGATTATGAAAGCGCAAAGGCTGCGATTATAACTAAATAAATAAATGCCCAGCGTGTCAGTGAAGAGCGGCTCTGTGATCAGTAGCAAACGCTCCCCCGTCTGAAAGCGCTGAGTTTGAGTCACTTATAACGTGCGTTTGAAGAAAAAAAAAGTTTAATAACATGTTTTAACTCACTTCATATCGTCAGTTGATTGTTTGTGAGCTGGTGTGGCTTTTTATCACAGAATGAGGCAGACTATGTATTATTTTATAGTATTCTAAACAGTGATGAAGTCTGTCGATTAGCACTGCATTATAATATACTTTATTATTATGAAAATACCAGAGAAAGCTCGACGAACTCAAATTCACCATATATTGCCGCTGTCGTGTGTTTATTGTCTTCATGTTTAATCAAAGTGTTTCTATGTTCTTTTTTTCAGCTACAGCGCTAGCTTCACATTAGGGATTTCCTGTAAACTCATTATATTTTTTATCTCTGAGGCAAATGTGGCGTTTCTGCTCGAGGGCGCCCTCTGGCTTCCAGTATGAATGAAACATGAGTGTGTTTAGGGCTCAGTAATGCTCACTCCATCCTATTTTGGGTAAAAAAATAGGAACAAATAATACTTCTCTAAATAAATGTATATGACAATCCATATGTTTTTCTCCAGTGTACAGGAGTATTTCCCCACAGAGGATGCATAAGAGGCTCATATTTCATATTAAAGATATATACTTGTTCTTGATTTTGCATACCTCCTGACAAAAATTAAGACATTTATATCACAGATTTTTACAATAATAATAATATCATATTTTATAATAAATCCTTAGACATTTCTAGTTATGTTTAGTCATAGGCTGCATGCATGTTAACAGGTAACCCTGCAATTTTTTTTAAATTAAGTTTTCTGTAAAATATAATAATAATAATTATATATATATATTAGTATATATTATTAGCAATAATAATCATAATGATTTTTATTAGTCATAATATATAAGCACAAAATGTTTATAAGCACAATAAATATATATATATATATATATATATATATATATATATATATATATATATATATATATATATATATATATATATATATATATATATACATATATATATATATATATATATATATATATATATATATATATATATATATATACAAAAAAAAATCACATTTTAAATCGCGAATCACAATTTTGACCAGAATAATCACAATTAGATATTGTTCCCAAATCGTGCAGAACGTGTAACAAGGACTAGGGTTGCCACCTTTGGTCTGGGAAAATAAGGGACACCCATTCACGACATGACACGTCATGAAATGATTATTTCTACATTGACAACTTGACAGCTCAATAATAAACCATAAGAAAACATGAGATCAAGTATGTGAACTTGCAACAGAACACATTTTATATTATTTTACATTTGAATATTTTATTTATTTCTAAAGAACTCTTTAGTAGCCTATTTGGTGCACTTTAAAGGGACAGTTCAGCCCAAAATGAAAATTCTGTCATCATTTACTCGCCCTCATGATGTTCCAGACCTGTATGAGTTTCTTTGTTCTGCTGAACACAAAAGAAGATATTTAGAAGAATGTTTGTAACCAGGCTTCTTTGGGGGCACCATTGACTTTCATAGTAATCTTCCTGTGTGTTCAACATAACAAAGAAATGTATACATGTTTGGAACAACTTGAGGGTGAGAAAATGATGACAGAATTTTCATTTTGGGCTGAACTGTCCCTTTAAGCAGTCATTCTGAACCAGTAATCACTTTTTTGAATTTCAAAAATGTAATTTTTTAAATTAATTTACTTAAATTATGACTACATTATCATGTAATTATTTGTCCCATTTTTATCTAAAACATTTTTTTAGTCAAACTTTATATGACAGGATTATTGGTTATGTATGATTATAGCGTAGCTAAATTATAAATTAATAATTACATTAATTAGGCTATAATCTATTAAATTACCTGTCTAAAAAATAATAATTCTGTCTGCCAAGCTCTGATAATCTATGGAATATTATATTAATATATTATCCATTAAAAAGAACTATAGGCCTACCTTTAGAAGCACAGATGTGTCTGTCACCGCTGTTGCTTTAAGTCAGTCAGTCTGAGCAACTGAAATGCTTTTCACAATGTGCAGTTGGCCTGAGGTAGTGCTGGGCGGTATACCGGTTCATACCGAATACCGGTATTTATTTTTGTTATGATATGAATTTTGATGATACCGCAATACCGGTATGTCGCTTAAACAACGTTCGGAACGCAGCGCAGCACGTCATTGTTTGAGAGGGACGCATTTCACTGTTGCACTGTACTAGTGAGAGCAGTCAGAGCACAGCTGAGATCGTCTCCTATACCCCCATTCACTATTCCCTACGTTCACTTTATTTGAAGGAGTGAATGAAAACGAGTGCGTGAAGTCGGACAACCATTGTGTGTAGAGCGGCTGTACACTCGTTATTGCGGTGCGATGTGGGATAGAATGAGTGCACTCAATAACGTCCACTATAAAGCGCTGTCCCCTCCAAATAATGCCCTATTTGAGGTTATAAGGGGCGATTTCGGATTCAGCGCTTGATTACAGTGGAGAATTCGAACTACACACGGCGCGCGCGAGAGAGCCGCGATGAGTTTAACAACGCTCACCACATGGGTCATATATCAGATATAGACCGGAGCGAGCGCGTCTTAAGTTAATTTTGGACATTTTTCATATACTATAGTGCTCTAAACGTGAACCCGAAGCGTGTATGCGCACATATTTCATCACATATTTTTCAAATGAAATGGGCACTGATTAGGCTACACTAAACCATAAGTCTGATCACGACCACGATGACACGATGGATTATTCTGCTATACAAAAGACAATGAATGATGTAAGTTAATAAATAAACTGACAAATCAAAGAAGAATGGGCAAAAAAGTAACTGCTAATTCTTTCTGTGTTAAACTGATGTGTGTCATTTGTTTAGAGAGTGCTCTTTAAATGTATTGCAAAAATCCGCGTTTCTCCCTCGTTTTGTCAGTTGTTATATAGGATTTTTATAACAACAAGACAAGATTTTTTAAATGCTTACGATGCCCTCAACTCAGTTTTCTCTCTCTCTCTCTCTCTCTCTGTGGTCATATTTTAATATCCATGTGTAATGAGTGTGTTACAGGTCTGCGTTTTATTGGTGGTCTCTCCACAGCATCATTTTGAGGGGCTTTGCAAACCTGTATTAACTCTAGTGTGGAATTTTTCTACAATATTCACTCATCATGACAGTAAAATATGGCATTCTAGTCAATCTACTGCAGTATTTCCTCTCTCAATCAGTAGAAAATGTGGTTAACACCCGGTCATGCATAGGGGGAAAAAATACCGTCATATACCGTGAAACCGATATAATTTAGAAAAATACCGTGATATATATTTTTGGTCATACCGCCCAGCACTAGTATAGACCTTCAATAATGAACAATTATGATTTTATTACCTTAGAATGAGCCATTTCTATCTCCATACACGCGGGTCCACTTACAGTGAAATCGCTATTTCGAACGATCGTCATGTTTCTACAGAAGCCCCAAACGGACAAACTTCTCTACAGAGCGCTAGCTACTCTCTGCACTCTCCGATGACGACATTTTTCATCTTCTCTATGTGCTTCAAAAGGGAGGGGTGAGCATTGGGTGATTGCAATTCACAACCTCACCACTAGATGCCGCTAAAATTTACACGGTGCACCTTTAAATCGTATTGACATAAGCCAACTGACCAATGGCTGGTCTGTGTTTGCAATTCCAATGAGAAAAAGAAACACCTTGAATGTATATAACTTTCCGAAAATATAGAATTAAAAATGTAAAAGATAGAAAATATTAATTAGTAAAAAATAAATAAATTGCGAAAAATGTAGTGCTGTTGTGTAAATAATGTGACTGTAATCTGATTATGAGCATTTTAAAATGGAGTATAATCTAATTACAAGTACTTCATTTTTGGAATCTGATTACATAATCCCAGCACTGATCTTAAAGGAACACTCCACTTTTTTGGAAAATAGGCTCATTTTCCAACTCCCCTAGAGTTAAACAGTTGAGTTTTACCGTTTTTCAAATCCGCTGTGTAATATCATTGCGCCGCTGCACCCATGGTACAGCAGCAAAATTTCTTCATTATTACGCAGGAATGAGAGTATAGTTCCTAGCCATATCGATCTAAAAAATGGCAACTTTTCATTTTCCGTCGGTCTTAGTACACGATGTAACTACAGAAGAGTCAAATTTTAAATATGAAACTCTTTGATCATTTTTGAGCGAGATACTAACGGTCTAATCAGATTCAATGATCTATGCTAAGCTATGCTAAAAGTGCTACCACCAGACCCGGAGATCGGCTGAATGGATTTGAAAACGGCAAAACTCAACTGTTTAACTCTAGGGGAGTTGGAAAATTAGCCTATTTTCAAAATAAGTGGAGTGTTACTTTAACCTAGAAAAATACTTGCAGCTTTACTTTAGGCAAGCCACTCTTCTGGCCCATATTGTGTATTTTGTGCAGAAAAAAACGGTGGAAATAAAGAAATGGAAGCCGAATGTACAAAAGGGGAAAACACAAAAGTATGAAAATTTAATCCAAAAATAAAGTGATGTCATTCCCGTGGAACATGGTAGAAGGGCTTTGTGGGCTTGGTAGTGGGGAATGTACCTGAGGCAGTGGGAAGTGTTAACATGAAAAACACATCAGAGGACTGGGGCATGTGGCTCCTCGCGCTGTAATTAGTCTGGAGGAGCACGCTCCGATTACCCGGCTCTCACACACACACGCATGCCTCTCCAAAACACAAACTGTTCTTTATATACACACACACAGGACCTCCTCAGCACAAGCTCTGTTCCGTGTTCCTCCACTTCCTGTTTCCCGATTCGTTTGTGTGCGTGCGCTGCTAACAGCGTCAGGGGAGCTCTTCCTCTCAAGAGATCTCACCTCATTGAACGTTTTCCTAATATGTGAAAATGAAGTTTCACAACAATGATGAAGTGTATATATGTATGCGGTTATAATTTATACTTATCATAAGATATTAAGTAATTTTAAAGGAAACCTTAATCAGTTATTATTAAAATAATAATAATTGTGTGTTTGGCTTTGGTTAATCATTAATAATACAGACTACAGTACGTGTATGGTTATAGTAATTCATAATTACAAATAAGCTACAATTGATTATTGTCAAGTTATTATTAATAGAAAAATATTTTAATGTACATTGTACTAAAAGTCCTTTACCTGTATTTTTAATTATGCATTGCATTGCGTTGTGTTTTAGGGTTAACAGAAATGTTCGTAAAATGACTGCATAATGTCCTGGCAAAAATAAAATAAAATAAATAATAATAATAATATATATATATATATATATATATATATATATATATATATATATATATATATATATATATATATATATATATATGGGCCATTCTACAGAATTGGTTCAAAGTCAGAGTTGGAAACATCTTGGGAAAAAAATTATGTTTGCAAATTGTTTAATATCCAAGGTACACTTTTCTAGTAATTGTATTTTCAGAAAGTTTTGGAATATTTTTCCTCTCCCCAAATGTGTCACTACCGAGACAGAATAATAAATAATTTAATAAGAAGGCTTATATTGACCTATTAAGATTTTGATCTTTTGATCTTCCTATTTTAAGATTAAGATCTACCTTGTAAATATATATATATATATATATATATATATATATATATATATATATATATATATATATATATATATATATATATATATATATATATATTTTATTAACAAGTTTTCACAGGTAAATCAATAACAATTACAATTTTAACAATATTTCAAGTGTAATTTATGAGATTTGCTGTATTTTGAATTCAATCTTTCTTTGTAAAAGTCACAAAGTTTATCATACTGATTTCAAAGTTAAGGATTTATTATTTTTAATATACATTGAACCAAACACTATAATAACATCTTTGATCATTTAATATACTTTATTTTTGACAAAACATCCCATGTGACTGCACATTTTCGGTAGTGACAGTAATGTTTTGGTAGCGACCACATAGCATTACAGAATTTGAACTTAAATACGAAAATGCTAATGATTTGTTGTTGAACTGTGCTAAAACTTTTATTATTTCCCCCAAATAAATGATTGTGTTCCCCTTTGTCACTAACAAAAAAGTTTCGGTTGTGACAATTTTAGATGCTTATGAGCCTATAGCTCAAAGATTCTAATCAGCACATGGTTAGCAGAGTTCTGGGGCCTCATTTATAATCGTCAGGCCCTGAAAGAGGCGTAGGGGAGCGCGGGGCACAGCCTAACGCCGGGTTAGTTGTAACACACATGGTTTAAAACTTTCCACGAATGCCAGGATGACGAAACTTAGTGTATTTACTAGTTGCCATATCAACATTATTAAGAGAAAAAATGTCTCCAAAATAAAAAAATATATTTCACTGAACATTTATTTAACCAATAGTAAAAGGTAATTTCTTACTTACGTTTATTTTTCATCTCTTTTTTTTGTGTTTATTTAAAATAAGACAAATCTGATATTATTTTAATCTTCTATCTGTTATTTAACAGTTGAGATAGTTCTTTAAAGCTGATCTAATAGCAGAAGACACGAGTATCCCAGCTGCGCAGATGGGGTGTGTTGTAACACTGCGTTACAATGAGCCCCTATTAGAAATATGCCATTATATTCTATACTTTTATGAATTATTTTGAGAAACCATGAGAAAAGGGTGAATAATGATATTTTTAATAATTATTATTCATTATTATGTTTTTAATTGCTGTATAGCTGTATTTAGCAATGTTTTGTTGTCAACTCAAAAAATGATGTATTTTTGATGATTAAAAAATGCCATTATTTTATTTTAAAAAAGCGAATAATTGTATTTTATTGACAAAATATTTTAGTTTGTCATGGATATTTTTTTGATCATATCAGGTAACATTTTTAGCTGTCATTTGGTCATGTTACAATGTACAATGGGGCATGTTGTCACATTTCACTTTCATTCTTTCGGGGTAAATCAAGAAAAAAGTATACACTGTATTAATGAAACAAAACCACATAATTGTACTAGACATGTGGGAAATTAATGTGGGAACCAATAAATACTCTGAACCCCAAGTGGATTTACACAAACAGAGACAAAAATCTCTGGATAAATATATACAGTATATTAACTGATACTAAAGGGTTGGTTAGTTGCTTCAGCCAAAAATGTAAGTTTTGTCTTTGTTTGTTTATCCTTATGTCTTCCCCAAACACACATGAAGTCCCTTCTTTTATTGAACACAAAGAGAGAAATTTAAAGAATGTTCAAGGTTCTTTTGACAAAAGTACAAAAATAATCGTAGAAGTATCATAAATGTAGTCAATATGACTTGTGCAGTCCATACATCGTGTCTTCTGACGTGATTCCATAGCTTTTTGTGAGAAACAGACAGAAGTGATAATCTTCTCCCCATTTTTGAATATGCCAATATACAAGAGATCTTAATACTTGTGTACTGTAAGTCTGTCATTTGGCTTCAGAAGGCTGAAATAGTGTCACATGGACCACTTTATGGTGCTTTGTCCTCTTTTTGCGTGGCAGTATGGGGATTTTGGCAAGATGGGGATATTTGTTTAATTACGCGCTGCATCCTTTCACTCTAGCGGAGCGGTTCAGCCCACGGAAAAAGAAAATCAAAGAGAAATAGTATTAATCAGTTAAACATCTTAAGGATATTTCCTCTCATTACATGTGCATGCAAATCCCACCACAATACTAAAGTAAGAAAACGTGCATGAGAGAGAGGGAGGAGGGAAGAACTTGGCATCCAAATCCCTTCAGTTGTAACCCTCCAATTTGGAAACGCAGCTGACAAACTTGTTCCGAAGCCCCATCACTCTCATTTACGTCTGAGAGTCACTGGGCCTAATTACGGATAATCTACCCGCCCATCCGCTAACAACGTTAGTTTAAAGGCCTGTAGATTAAGACAGCATCAGCAATTTGAGAATAACCAAATCTAAAGCTCCTGCCTCCCCGTAATGCCATTATAGTCCCGCAATCCTTTGAAATGATTTCAAGGGCCAGGTCTGCGGGGTCTTTCGCTGTTTCGCCCAAAGCAAGTTATCAGTTTCCCCTTTGAAAGCCGGGTCATTCAGGTCTTGTTTGGTGGACAGATAAGGAAAGACACCGGGGAAAACCCCCCTGAAAAGCCAGAATGTCAGGTTCACCATCAGATAAAGAAGCTGATTCTATCAAAGCCCTTTGAGGCGGTGTACGCTTTAGCCCCATTCACTGGAATGCCGCCTTTCGCCCTGGATCATACAGAGCCAGGTATGTTGCCTTCGAGCAGTGCGCTTTGTGTTTTGAATTAAACACATCTCTGGTGCTAATGTGATTCTAATGTAAATCCCCTCTACTTTTACCCTGGAAAACAGAGCGCTCTCCTTCCCTCCTTCCCTCCTTCCCTCTCTCTGATCTGTAAATGAGTTTGTTTATGCCCAAGCAGGCACTTGAGGCCAGCGCTCTACCATCTCGCACCGGGGGGGGGGGAGGGAGTTGTTGAGGTTGCGTGGTTATTGGGGGGAGCCATTAAATGCTGGAATACTCCGAGGCTTTTTGGTTTAAGACGGGGCGAAGGGCTTTATTGGAAATTACATTTTAGTTGCGTTCAATTACCTTTACGCTCATTTGTTCTACGGATGTTTTTTTCCCCCTTACGCTCGGCTTTTTTCTCTAAGGGTGTTGTTTATGAGCCCGATACTATATTACGAATGGAGCGGCTTTCACTGCAAATTACCCTTCTCTGATAAAGAGAGCACTGCAGTGCTAATGGCTTTTTCCAGCAGTTTCCTAACACAAAGCACACTTTGTTTGCAATAACAAATCACTTTATCATTAGACCTGAATGACTGCATGAGGTCGTCGTTCTTTTGACCTTTGACCTTTTTTTTACATAGCACTCAAGCCCGACCATTAGCGCGGGCTCACTGGCAGGCATGATTATATCTTATTGTCAGAGGCAGTAATTTGATTGGTGGAGAATTAAGGCTTCTCCTCACGGGTCATTTTAGCTCACTTCCTCTACAGTTCTCGGCTTGATTAAAAATTGATCCACGGCTGTAATGTGAATATATTATTGAGGCTATCTGTCACCACTGACAGATAATTGGGAGTACACAACTTCAATTTCACAAAATTGTTCCACCTTGGATTGCTTTGGTTTGTGCGGAGGCTCTTTCGGACGCTAATGCTGCGGCTGCTGCTTGTTTTTAAGGCGCCGCTTTACTGAATGTATTGTTAAAGAGCTGAAGTAAGAGGGTGGAACAAAGGCATGCGTTATTGTCAGTCTACAGTTGTCTTGAACGTTTCCTAGGAAACTTTTTTTCAATGTGCCGCATGTATGTGACATTCTGTCAAGTTATGAACAAGTGTTCTTCCAATAACGTTGATGGAGCGTGGAGATGGAGTTGGTTGATCTGCTCTTTAAAGGGTATCTAACACACACAGTTTCTGCCAATCTCATGTTAATTTTGAGTACCTATAGAATAGCATCCTTAAAGGGTTAGTTCACCCAAAAATGAAAATTCTGTCATTAATTACTTACCCTCATGTCGTTGGACACCCGTAAGACCTCCGTTCATCTTCGGAACAGAAATGAAGATATTTTAGTTGAAATCTGATGGCTCAGAAAGGCCTCCATTGGCACAATGGCACGGTTCACTATCAAGACCCTTAAAAGGTACTAAAGACGTCGTTACAAAGTCCATCTCACTACAGTGGTTCTAAAATAACTTTATGAATCGGCGATAATAGTTTTTGTGCGCAAAAAAACCCTAAATAACGACTTACATAGTGATGACGATTTCAAAACACGGCATCATGAAGCTTCAGAGCGTTTTGAATCAGCGAGTCGATTCAGCGGTTTGAATCGCCAAATTTCAGCAGTTTGGCGGTTTGACACGCGATCCGAATCATCATTCGGCTCATTGATTCATAACGCTTCAAAGCTTCATGATGCCTTGTTTTGAAATCGTCATCACTATATAAGTCGTTATTTAGGGTTTTTTGGCGCACAAAAACTATTCTCGCCGATTCATAAAGTAATTGTAGAACCACTGTAGTGAGATGGACTTCGTAACGACGTCTTTAGTACCTTTTAAGGGTCTTGAGAGTGAACCGTGCATTGTGCCAATGGAGGCCTTTCTGAGCCATCAGATTACAACTAAAATATCTTCATTTGTGTTCTGAAGATGAACGGAGGTCTGACGGGTGTCGAACGACATGAGGGTAAGTAATTAATGACAGAATTTTCATTTTTGGGTGAACTAACCCTTTAATATCTCAGAAGAGTCTTTAGTTTTATCATATTTATAAAAGACCGATACGCTGTACCGATTCTTTCTGAAAACACTGAGCTCGTGCAGATGTGCAGTGGACGGAGCTAAAGAGTCACGAGCACACACACAGACGCACAATACATCATGGCATTATCCCTGGATCACTTTTGATTCACTATACGTTCGTGTTGTTTACATTATATGCACTCACGCAATTATTGCCAACAAAACAGACTTTTGATGCAGTTTCGCTCACCGCCTGCGTGTTCCACTCGTGACTGGGAAAAAAAGATGCTGTATTTGTTAACTCACGGCTCACATCGACACGTGCAACCACACGTGTCTACACATACGCATTTCGCAAAGTGAAGCAATGGAAAATAAGTAGGCCTACTCTGTCGGACCATTTAGACTTGCAAAATATGCTACGCCAGTGGTTCTCAACCTTTTTTCAGTGATGTACCCCCTGTGAAATATTTTTTCAGCCAAGATTTTGGTTGGGGAAAAAAAAACTTAAAACAGAGCACTGTGCCATCAGTGTCTGATTTATTAAACTTGGGAACAGATAAACACATACAAAATTCAAACATTTGAAAAAAAAAAAACTATTTCGAACATTTTAAATGATAATAATCCATAAATTTATAGCAAATATTTCTCATCACTAAAATGTAGTGACTAAACTAATGTAGTGAAAACCATATTTCTGAAATAACCGGGGACATTTTCTATTTGAGTGGTCAAAATATCACTCAAATCTCATTTGTTATTATATTTTAATTAAAAAACAGGGACAATACATTTTTGAACGTTTTTGTTGTTGTGGAGTCCTATTATATTAGTATATTATTATTATTATTATTATTATTATTATTATTATTATTATTATTATTATTATTACTATTATTAACATTATTTAGTATTATGATTTAGTTTGATTATTAGGATTTTTGGCCTGGATTTAATACAATAAAAAAACACCAAAAACAAACAAACAATGAAAACAGTTGTTGGTAAGCTAACCATTGTAAATAAGCAGTTCAAAACAATATTGTAACATGACTTAACAAAAACCCATTACAAAAATAAAACAAATATGATAAATAAAACTATTCAACAAATATTGTAACATTTTATAATTGTATTTAAGTTTATACTATACAAATTACTTTTTTTACTTCAAAAGTTTTGTTACGTTTATGCTTGAAAATAATTCTTACTGTCCTTAATTGGTCTTGTTATTTAGCATTTTAGGATTATTTTAAGCAGAAAGTATATGTATTCTGTATATGTATAAGTATATGTATTGGTTGCAAGTGTAATTGTTTGGGGTTTTTTATATTTAAGTTATAGTTCAGATGTGTGGTAATCACTGCGTTGTGACTGCGGAACTTTTGGTGACAAAACAATTGTTGAGGCTCTGTTATAAAGCACATACAATATTACTTTAAATTAAAAACGAATAGTTGGTATGTTACTACCTTGAAAGCGACAACAAGGTTTCTTTTGATATTTGACGATAATGGCGCTCTGTCTGCTCTCGACTCGTTCTTCATGAAGTAGTAGCGGCGCGCGCGCGCGACCAAGTAGAATCAGCGTAGCAGCTGTATGTTGGTTGGGCGCTTTTTTCCAATATATCTGCAGGTTGTTTGGAACGAGCTGTAAAACGGGGACATTTCCGGGGACAACTCCAGTCGGGGACAGAACATTAAAAACCGGGGATATCTGGTCATCCTATCGTTGATCCAAGTAATTGACAGGTGATGCCAGGCGGCATATGACAGGTTGGGTCAAAACATCCGGGTATGGGGGAGACTCTGGGTTTTTAGGATAATGAAATTGAATAGCCTACTGAATATAAAATTATTTTTATGAACTTATACTTATATTTTCCTGAAATATTTATTAAATAATAATTTTTTATGGATTTTAGCATGGATGCTACTTTTTAAATATATGTAGGCTATATTTTAAAATCTCACGTACCCCCTGGAGTGCCTTCACGGACCTCCAGGGGTACGTGTACCCCCATTTGAGAACCACTGCGCTACGCGGTATTAAAATACAGCAGTAGTACAAGCTCCTGACTGGTGGAAAGCAAATGAAAGGGGCTTCCCAAGGCTGGCCGCTCTAGCGAGGCATTATCAGTGCCATCTGAAGTCTTTGTTTAAGGCTTTTCGTAGTGTGCTACTAAAGCAAACACTGTCACGTATGTTCTTCTCGTCGCTCTTTCCTGATGGTTTATAGCACAATTACTCAATAGCACAACGGCGAGCACGTCGAGTAAACATGTCCCCAAGCGGACAAGGCATGTACGCAGTCATCGGAGGCTCGCGCTGCGGAGCCAGACTTTAGTATAAACTAGGCTTGAGAGGATGTTTTCTGTCAACAGGCTTCGCTCCAGACTAATCCCACATCACTTAGACTTATGCTACCATAAAAAATTATAAAAACCAGTCAAGTTGTGGATTGAGGTAGGCCTGCTATTTTTATTTTACGGAAAAACACTATTCCGGTTCTTCAAAGCTTCAAACGGATTCGTTTTGTCATCTTAATTGAATTATTTAAGTGAAAAATATGTAGTGTAGGCCTATTTATTTTATGCTTTTTATTTATATTTGATTCTGTTTTTCTCTGTTGTCAGAAACGCTGCAGGTGCGTGAACATGTGATAATGTGTGTATCCAGCAGGTTCTGTTGTTGATCTGATCTGTATGCTGCGGTTTGCAAGGTCTTTTTAACGGGTCACAGACACTCGTCAATTGTATATTTATTTAATGCCAATTCAATATTATAATCTTATCAGTTAACGGTTAAAAATCGGATAATGAGTGGCGGTTGTCGGTCGGGAAAATTAACCGAAATGAGCATCCCTAAAAGCTGAACAAGGTTAACTTTCCCTCTCAACCAAAAACACACTTCTTTAGTGACATTTTTAATGTTGTGTTTTAGAAACAAAATGACAGTGCTGCCGATGGCTCCAGTTACCCCGAACGAAGCTCGTTGAAGGGAGTGCTCTTGCTCTCGCTCTGGTTGATGCGTGTGTGCCAATACGAGGAATTTATGATGTCATACAGGGACATACTCTAAAAAACTTTCCGAACTTTATTTGAATCCTGAAGGAGTGTATTTGGCACAGAAATACTGTCATCTGTCCAACTCTTTTTTTTGTTGTTGCCAGGTTTAGCATGAGAATCCAACTCTTTAAAGCTACACTGTGAGATATTTTCCCCCATCTAGTGGTGAAAAGGTATATGACCATCCAGTGAATATTAGTTTCTCTTCCTCTCAATTCCGATTTCGTTTCAACTCCTACGGTGGCCGATTTAGTCCAAGATTAACATGGCTTCCAGTTCGACCTCGTCCACATTCGACACGGTGCCTGTGGGATATTCTGTGCGCAGTGGGATGGTTGGAACTCAACTGGCCTAATTATTCGGCTAGAAAGAACTGCAGCTAATCCAGAGTGAACTTTGATGATAGTAATGTTTATTCAGTCATCCAATTGCAAGGCATAAACAGGTTTGCGTGGATATGTACATAAATGTGGTTTCTGTGAGAGAACAAATAAGGATGGTAAATATACATACACAGTTAAGAACTGTATAACTATACTTATAAGTTACATTTGTATAATGTAACCGTAAACCAGAGCTTATTGTACCATATATAGGCGCTAAATGCAGCTGCATTAAAAGGAGCGGAGCTGCCGCTGCAGCTGCTAACAAGCGGTGTCCGGTTACAAAAGTGTGTGCGCCGCTTTAACGTTAGCACTGCAGTGCGCTCTGTATAACAATTGTTAATATGCCGATCAGACCTGATACATATTTCCATCAACATACATTACAAGCAAATATTTTCTAAAAACAAATAAACATTGTTGATAACAAAAATAACTGAATGATTATTCAAATAGGTGAGCATTATGCTATTGTATGTTGACACAAAAATACTTCTGAGGTGACATCAACTGAATTACTCGATGACACACTCTGAAACACATCTACAATGACAATAACTGTTATTACTTACGGAGTTATTAACGCACAGAAATACCACACAAGGAAAAACAGACTTTTGAGGAATAAACAAGGCAGGAAAACTCTGTATAACTCTGTTACTGGACGCTGCTGAGATGAAAACTCTCTGCACATGCACCAGACAAGTCTGAACAAGTTGAAGCGCACATGCGCGAGGCAGAGAATTTTGTACAGTGCCATCGAGTATTAAAACCGGTTAAAACGCGAAAGGCGAAGCTTGAATTTACGGGTATGTCCCTCTTTGGCTAATGTACTTTCAAGATGGAGGGGCAACATGGCGACCACCGTTAGATCCCATTACCTTATGTATTTTCAATGGCATATTATAAACTTACGAGAATACTTTATTACTTGAAAGAAGTAAATATACATTAATGAGCACATTTATTTTTGAAAGAACTAAGTGTTTTTAGCTAAGAATAAACTAAAAAAGTTACACAGTGTAGCTTTAACAGTGTGAATAAGCCAGAATGCATGAAATGGCATTAGACCCCCCCCCCCAATAATGTTCACAAATCGTTAGCACAAAAACATTATTCATACATCGTTCATGGAAGTTTTGTTTTTGTTTTAAATGTTACTACTTGTTTCAGAACATTCAGAGAACATTAAAAAGTAACGTTTTGCCACTTTTCCATTGCATGGTACGGCTCACTTTTGGGGTGTTTTCCACTGAGTACAGTACCTATACCTGGTATTTTTCTAAGTACCACCTCGGTTGAGGTTCCAAGCGAGCCGTATCGATACTAAAATGTGACGTGTAAACACTGCAGATCACTGATTGGTCAGAGAGAATCGTCACTTCCAGCATCATTGGAGCGGCATTGGGCCGGCAGTGGCTCAGTGGTTCATGTAGGTTGTCTACTAGCCGGAAGGTTGGTGGTTCGATCCCCGGTTCCACCTGACCAAGTGTCGAGGTGTCCATGAGCAAGACACCTAACCCCAGCTGTGAGGCAATGTGTAAAGCGCTTTGGATGGCCATTGGTCCGTTAAAAGTGCTATATAAATGCAGTCCATTTACCATTTGCGACATGAGACACCAAATCTGCTAGATTTAAATAGTCAGCAACAGCCACTGCAGTAATAATTATAATTTGTTACATTTATATTGCGCTTTTCTGGGTACACATATGGAAGGGGGGAATCTCCTCAACCACCACCTCCTCAACTATCATTTGTTTCGCATGACTTTTGTAAACGACTTGCTTTAAACGACCATCGCACACAACTTTACATATTTTTGTTAGCTGGGTTAATGCAAAATGCCACTGGTTCACTTTCTGTTTGCATGTGTATAATTTTAAGTGTAACAGGTTACCATCTTCAGGAAATGAAAATATGTATTCATATTTGGAATGAGGGCTGAATGTCAGCTATACACAATACACAATATTCACTTAGTTTTGTTGGTTTAAGTGGATGTTCTTTAAAACCTTTTGTCAAAGTGCAGCAATTAAGAACAAAATATATTAGGATCCTACTTCAACATAATTATTTAGGATCCTGTGTTTAATGAAATTATGTTTTATTATCAATTGTATTATTGTTATTACTTTGAGAAATACATTCTACTGTACAATAGTAAAATATACCTGTAATAATTTCTTCAAGTTAAACTATTATTTTTGGTGGGTTGTAGTGAAAACCTTGAGTTTCTGTGCATATTTACCAATGATTTTATCAAATGAAATGGTGAGATGCGGGTGAAGTGACTCTTCATGTGTTCATAGTGAGATAGCAGACGCTGAAAACACCACAAGCACCATGCATGCTTCAGTATGTGTAGCAAACCATTTCAATAGCAATCATATCGCGGTTTAATATTTACAGACCGTAGTCTGTCTGTATCAAGATTTGATTCATTGTACAGCCCTATCAAGAGATATTTTAGGACTCTTATTATGTCTTTTTTTGTTGTTGAGGGAACTGACCACTTTTGTTATGCTCTTAATCACTGAAGATCCTTTTTTAAGAGGGACATTAATTAGAACGCCTGCGTGGTTTCCACTCAGGGAGACAGGAGAGTCATGTTAACAATTGAATGTAATTTTATGGACAAGTAACTTGTTCCTGGCCATGTCCTTCTCTCTCTCTCTCTCTCTTCGTGCTGGGGAAACGCTGCTTTCCTCACAAAAGAGCATTTCCTCCTCAATCGAAATTACCGGTAGAGATTAATAACGGCATTAGGCAGTAATGATGCTACGCTGAATGAAATATTTATTAAAGATCCCTCTGCTAGCAATTAGCATGGCATGTAATCGTTCAGCACATGAAATCAAGATGATTGCAGCGGTCCCTCAACTGCTTTTCCCGCCAGCCCACGCCCACCGCCAACAACTGCCATCCTTCAGCCGCCCTCATGCCATGACAAAAGATCTGGGACCCGGGGCTGCTGAATATCCCATCTTAATTACTGTAATTCCACCATGGTAAGAAAGTGATCTGAGTGTAATTATGCCTGGATTGAATGCCGCCTCTTTGATTTGCTCTGGAGAAATGAAGCTCAACCTGCATAGCATCTGCACCGCACTGCTGGGGGAAAGAAAGACTTTCTTTACATTTTCAGGTGTGTTCTGAACACTTTCGTTTGGTCTGCAGGGGTGCATTGTGATAGACAGACTAGACCTTTTCCTGTCCACTTACCTTCTTTTTTTGCGGGACATTTGTGATTGGGACTCCATTAGGGATGGGAATTTTAATAAAGACTTTAGATATACCAAGATGGTGCATTCGTATTAGTTTAAACAGAAATCTTTTGTAAATCATGCATCCTTGCTTACTAAAATCATTAATTTCTTAAATAAAAAAATTTAAAAAATATATTTAGAAAATTACTCAACCCAAGCTTTACGATGGTAATGTCATGGTAACTGTCATTTTAAGACCATTTTATGCCACTGAATATATAATCATAATATAACAGCATAATAATGCAAGTAGGCCTACACACTTTCAAATGACAACAATCTTTTAAATCCTAAGACTGTTTAGATGTTGGAATTGAAGTGTCAAAAAATTATGTATACAAATAAATATCTAAATAAAATAATAACTTGAATAAATAATAAATAACTCTTTGCTAACAAAAAGTGCAAAGTAAGATGGGATGGAACTAAAAAAATTCCATCTTACAGATTTTTCCTTGACCTTCTTTTCTCAATAAAGTAAGGATTCTCACTATGGACCCTTGTTTTATATTTTCATTAAAATAATTAATAATTATACACATTTATAACGCCCTACTCTGTGTTATATTACCGTAAATTTTTTTTATTAAAAATTAAATTAGTTTAATTTAAAAAAAATAATTTATGAAATTTTTCTCTCCTTTGACTGGTTATCAATCTCCCTATATTTTTGTCCCTCTTTTGGAAAGTCATGGAAACACTATTGCAGATTTTTTCTTTAGCTATTGGAGCAAATGGAAATAAAAAACTAATATTATATTTTCTGTCATCTCCCATTCGCCGCTATAGAAGATTGCCCATATATGAGGACTTCTGCTTCGGAGAACCCCGGAAATGTGAAAAGGGGCCATTGCTGAAAAACATAAACCCTACTAAGCAGTCAGATGCCCATATGAACAAAGGCACAGATGGCCATATCTGCTGCTAAATCTATTTTTCTAGAAGCATGTTTTAAACTTCTTTAAACTTTAAATTTCTGTTGTAAACTTCTTTTAACTTGAGCATATAACGGCGCGTCATTCATTAGATGCTGCAAAAGACGCGAGCACAACAGTCAAACACGTTGTTTACATAGAAAAACAATGAAAAAAACAGAGCAGTGGAAAGCAAAAAACACATTTTCTGTGAAAATGAACTAGACACTCGCGACTGCCACGCCCCGTGTGAAGTAGCCTTAATGCTAACTGTGAGTGTACACCATTTTTCACTGTCAGGAACAGTGGATTACGGCTTTGAAACTGAGTGCATTTGCACGTATTCTTCCAAATTGCCTGTAGTTGTAAGGAAAAAACGATATAACGTCTCGAACGACGCCTTCTTTTCGATGGCGAGCTGCCTGAGCCCTGCTTTCACCTCCAATTCGGAGAGCAGATAAGATGACAGAGAGCATGTTGTTAACATAATAGACAATATATCGTTTCACTAAAAATTATTGAGGTCATGCCCATATATATTGTGCGAGAAGTCAATATATTGATTATCGCGACAGGCCTAAATGAATGCATTTAAAATGCACTGTCTTTCTCTTCCAGGAAAATAGACTAATAATTAGAGGTCGGCCGATTAATCGGTTTTGCCGATTAATCGGCGCTGATCGGTGAAACAATCGGTTATTGGCAAAAATCCATCGTTAGTTTTTCTGGGTTGCGTACGTTGCTGGAGCGGCTGAGAAGGTGCGCTGTCATTACACAGTACAAGAGCTCTGAGAAGGGTCTGCTGGCATTTTATATAGCACGAGAGAGGTTGTAATATTAACATGTGAGGCTGCACAGAGAGCGCTGACACATCAGATGCGCGTTTAAAACACAGACAGTGAAATGATATGAATACAGAATACTTCAGTACATGTTGCCAAATCATTATAAAGTCATTAATTTGTTGACTAGATGCTGCATTAGCATTGTCATCGAGACTGAGAGGATGCTAACATTAGCAGAACCTCAAGCAGTTAAAACAATTTAACAAAGTGATGTGAGAAAGCAAACTGTATCGTCATGCAGCCGACAGAAATATAAATGAATCAGAAACGCATTCGATTTCAATACATATTTTGTTATTTTGATTAGATAATCGTTGTGTTCTAAAAAAGCTGGCTGTTTGGATTTATATGTAATGATAACACTTTACAATAATATTCCATTTGTAACATTAAGTAAGGTTAATAAATGCTGTAGAGGTATTATTCATTGGTAGTTTTATCTGTTAACCTTAGTTAATGCACTATGAACTCACTGCAAAAAAGGGGTGTCTAAAAACAAGATAAAAACACTAAATCTTAGGGAAAAGATACTCAAAACAAGTGAAATGATCTGTCCATGCAGCAAAATAATTTCACTTGACAAGATTTTTTGAATTAAGATTATAGTGTAAAGTTGAAAGAAATTCACTAAAATAAGAAATTCACTCTTAAAACAAGATAAATTATCTAACACTTCTAAAGTTTTTTTTTATCTTGGTAAGAACCACATAATTTGCAGTGCTAACATGAATGATCAAGGTACAATTGTATTGCTCAAATATTAATACATGCTGTAAAATGTATATTTCATAATGCCTTTAGTTCATGTAAGCTAGCTACATTAGCTAATACATACTTGTTAACAAATGGGACTTGCAGTCTGTTACCTACGACATTTACATACATGTTTCTAGGTTATAGCTAAAGAAACATTTATTTATAATAATATTTTAATGTTACAATTTTTTCTGTTAGAACTTCTCATTGAATATATTCATATTTACATATGTAATTTAGCATATTTTCATGGTTCAGTACTAGACATGTGCCGGTAAACGGTAATACGATATACCGCAATAATGAACATGCACAATATTGTTATCGTGGGCACTTCAAAATACCGTGAATAATTATTTATTACGAATTATTCCGATTTCTAGAATATATTTTAAGAATACTTTACCCATCAACGTTTAAAATGAACAACGCGTCAAAGAGGAACGCGCACTGATGTAAACAGACCGTTCATGAGCCGAGCACATGGCGGAAGGCGTGAAGACGCACTGAAGTGCACATTCACTTTTAGACAGCAGAGGGCGCTGATGGAACAGCAGAAATACAGCCGTTTCCCCAGTAACCACAATCCGGTGCTCATCATCACATAACCTAATACTTAAAGACTTAAAAGTCATTTTCAAACTTAATTTTTTTTTAAAGTTTTAAATTACATGCCCTAGATATTGTTTGAATATGTTCTGACTGTTGTTCAATCACACACTTTACAATATGGCTCCATTATTTAACATTAGTTCATTCATTAATAAACTGACAATGAAAAATACTTCTAAAGCATGTATTAATCTTAGTTAAATGTACATTTCAGCATTTAATAACACATTATTAAAATCAAAAGTTGTAACTGTATTATTTAATGGACCTGAGCTTACACTAACAGTTGCTTTTTTAAACTAACATTATCAAAGAAGAATAACTTCTGTAAAAATGTAGCTATTCGCTCTTTGTTAATGTTAATGCATTAACTGCCGAGACATTATTGTAAAGTGTTACCTATTGTTCTTTATAATTCTTTAGCACTTTAATCTGTTTTAAATATTTGTTTACTTTTTACATTTTTGTGTATTGCTTTATTGTATCTAAATGTTTGGTTCTTGTGTTATAAGACATTTTTTAAACCTGTTATAGTATGACAACACTTTTTTTGCAACTTTTTTTAAAATATCGTGATAATACCGTATACCGTGATAAAAGCTTCAGCAATTAATCGCAACATGAAAATTTGATACCGGCACATGCCTATTCAGTACTGTTTTTTTTATTTCTTGTAATAAAGTTCAGCACTGTTTTACTTAAGAGTGTTATGTTTTTTAATAAAAAAAAAAAAAAAAATGTAATCTAGGATCCATTTTAAAAACTATCGGTCGATTAATCGGTTATTGGCAAGTGCGGTCCAACCTTGTTATCATTTGTCCGATGAAAGTTCTCTTTAATGAGAATGTCCCTCCCCTCAAAACCACAGACTTGAGCAAGTGGCAATATCAGTCATAATAATTTGATTGCATTTTAAATAATGATTTGAATGTTTTTTAACTAATTAAGCAATGACCATTATATAATGTATTATGTACTTGACAAATTGGACAACCATTGCTGCAACTTGTGCTTTTAAAGTACACAATAGTTTCAAAAGGTATGATGGTGTAATTCATTTTTGTAAAACATAATTTTCTCCACAGACCTCATCCAAGTCAAATTAAAAGTGAGCCCATGAATCATTTAAAAGAACCATGGCTTGCAACTAAGGGTATGTTGTTGACACTTGTAGTTCGGTTCGCTTGGTTTGTTTGGAGACCAACAAACAAAAAAAACCTGGTCCTGGTCCGCTTAGCGTTCACACTGGCATTTTAACACCTAACCTAAAGATACTGAATCTAAAGGCATAGGCATGTGTTCACAACCTGATTGGTTGGCTTTATTTAGTATATTTCCTGATGAAACTTACCGAACATCCAAAACAATGCTGTGCACTGGGCTAAATGTGCGTAGCCTATACTATATTGTCATGCTTTGAATCTGTTTGCTACGTTTGAGTTTGTTTCTGATCTGTTTTCCTGTTCTGTGAATGTCTGTTTCAGCGATGGTATTTTGACCAGCTGAGAACTTGTGAAGATAAAATGTGTAAAGGAGTCAAAAAACAGCATCAGGAATCCCTCAGTCACACACACAGACCAAGATCTGCTGCGAGGAGACGCGGTTCTGATACCTGTACCAAACTGAGACAGGCAGCATCACGACCATGATGAGAAAAAACAGGTATGCTTGAGCATTCTGTCCTTTTTAGGGTTGCAACTTGTGACATCATGTCCTGTTTTTGGTTTGTTTAAATGTCTTTGGTCTGTGTTGCGTACATATTTCATTCAAACCGCTCCAGAGTTCGTTTGGAGACATCTTGAGACCATCTTTTCAGCGGTCTCGGCCCACTTGTTTGGTGTACATCAGGGTTCAGATGGTAGCGTTCACACTTATTCAAAGGAACTGCACTAACGGAGCAAACGCACCAGGGTTCGTTTTAAACTAACCAAACATGCCAAGTGTGAACACACCCTAACAAAGACAATGCATTGAAAAATGTGTTGTCTATATATTGTGTTTCATGCATGATCATTCTTTTTGTCTGAATAAGAACTGATTGTTTATTTCCAACACGAGTCTTAATAGAACCTTTACAGAAGGTGTCTGAGAGGGTACTGATCTTGTTTAGTCTTTTATGTGTTTATAGAGGTGACAAAAAACCATAACTAGCCACTGAGGTGGAAGCATGAATGGAGCTACTCGAGAGCGTGTAGGTCAGAAAATCAAATGGGTCAGTTTACGGCATAGATCATCACAGCTAGCTCATCAACTGAACCTGTGGAGCGTGCATAAGATTAATCAGCTCTGTAGCTGCTGTTAAGCCATGCTCATTCCACCCAATAAAGAGAAGGAGAGGGCAAGACAAGAGAGCAGAAAAGTGGAGGGCATCAGGAGATGACAAGTCAAGAGACAGCTAATGCAATAGTACTTCACTCAGAAACTAAGCAATAGTATCGAGGAGACAGATCAATTTGCAATATTCTGTTCACCATCCATGCAACAAAGCCCAGACATGAAAGTAAAACATTAAGGGACGCCGTCTATGAAGTCTCCAATCAATAAACAACAGAGGCAGAAAAAAGAGCCCAAATTTCTCATTCTGTTGAGTACCCGGAGGCCTTTGTACAGCGACCGCTGGCTGATGACCAAGGATTGGTCCTGTCATATTTCACTTTCACCTGTTTGGTGTCATTTATCAAGGCGAGCTGATCAAGGTGGAGCGCTCCCTGTTTGCTGCACAAGACAAGGGGGGAAGATAAAGAAGAGAGGGTAATAAAATAGCTTGCTTTGCACCCTTAGGCGTGATACGTCTGCCAGGAAACCCGACTTTGAGACTTGAAGTAGAAATGTTACCCTCAATATTTTGGGTTGACATGAAAGTTGGATGAATGAATTGTCAGTACGACATAAGGCTAGGTTATATATCTAAAATCTATATCTCAGATGATGAGAAAAAACAGGTATGCTTGAGCATGCTGTCCTTTTTAGGGTCGCATCTTGTGACATTATGGCCTGTTTTTTGGTTCGTTTACATGTCTTTGTTCTGTGTTGCGTACATATTTCATTCAAACCGCTCCAGAGTTCGTTTGGAGACATCTTGGAGACCATCTTTTCAGCGGTCTCGGCCCACTTGTTTGGTGTACATCAGGGTTCAGATGGCAGCGTTCACACTTATTCAAATGAACTGCACTAACAGAGCAAACACACTAGGGTTTGTTTTAAACGAACCAAACATGCCAAGTGTGAACACACCCTAACAAAGACAATGCATTGAAAAATGTGTTTTCTATTTATTGTGTATCATGCATGATCATTCTTTTAGTCTGAATAAGAACTGATTGTTTATTTCCATCACAAGTCTTAATAGAACCTTTACAGAAGGTACAGATCTAGGTTATATATCTAAAATCTATATCTCAGATCTATATTAACGTTTAGTTCATCCAAAAATGAAAATTCTGTCATTGGTTACTCATCATGTCGTTCCAAACCCATAAAACTTTAGTTCTAGGGCTGGACCAGAATATTCGAATCGGTTGGTATTCGATTTTCAAATTTGGGATTCGAAATACAATCGGCTACTCTTTTTATTTACAATTTTTTTATAGCCTATCAGTTTTCAATAGGATGGACAGTAGAATAGGAACCTAACCTTGTTATACTTAATAAATATATTTGCTTCTTAGTGTTCCCTGGAACGGAGTATTCTCTGTCTAGGGCATTTTGGGTTAAGCTGCGTTGGTTTGACATTGCGGAAAATAGAATAATAGAATCAAAATGTATTCGCCTTTTACCCTTTACTGTGCGCTCACACCACCGCCAGTGAGAACGTCAAAATGGCCGGAAGTCATTCATTTTCAATGGGAGACGGCGGCAAGCTCCGGCAAAAGCGGCGCGGCACATCTTAAACGATTTGGGTGTCAAGGAGAGTTGAAATCAGCTCAATTTTATGGTAATGAGCTATGACGCGGTTCGGCGGCAAGCGGGCTGCAACAAATGGGAATGTAGAAGTGCTCCGCTTGAGATGATTCCAGAGAACGCAGTGCAGAGTTTGATCATTGCTGTGGCGGGTTTGATAAGAAGGAGCTCAACATTATTTATAGGCAACATTTTCGCTCTAGAACACTTGTATTTCAGCGGGAATACAATTAATTTGCTCAAAACAACACCGATTTGACCACTTGCATTAATGCTGCACTTCACCCAGGACAGTTATTGTAATGTAGGCTGTACACAAATTAATGTTAATTAAAGATCACGGCTAGCAAACGTCTCCTATAAACTGCATGTTGAAATTATACTAGCAATTAACCATGAACACAAAAGCCACACCACACAAATGGGTTTTAATTGGTTTATTTTGTTAGCAAACATGTTAAGTGCTTTCAATCGATCAGTTTTTATTTTTATTATTTTTATTTTTTACTTTCACATTTAAATGATTTCATGAGGTTAACTTATTAACTTATAGGGGAATACCCTACCTGTGGTCAGTCTGCACAAAGCCCGAACAACATGATTGTTTGCTTTGCAGCCCCTTTAAATACAGTTTTAAAAAAGACCAAGCATTCGATCTACGTCAGAGCGGCAGCGCGTCCACGAATCTTTCTACAGCGTCGATGGCAGGGCGGCCAGAAAGAAGTTTGACACAAATGAACAACTTTGAATTAAATTGTTGCGGTATCCGGTTATAGATAAACATCAACCATGCCTGTTGACAGTTTTGTTCTGTGAGAAGTGTATGAAAAGTCCTCACGTCCCCTGCACAGCCTGGAACATAACATTTGTTTCCATGATCTGCCATTTTCGCTATCCTCGCTTGACGCTTGTTCACAATACATGCAGAACTTCCGATGATTCGGCTGTGCAGTTCCGCCTGGCCTTGAACATGTGCTGGCACATGCAAATGTTGGGGGTGTACATATTAATGATCCCGACTGTTGCGTAACAGTCGGTGTTATGTTGAGATTCGCCTATTTTTCCGTGGTGTTTTTCACAAACGAGATTTAAATATGAAGGAGGAAGCAATGGTGTTTGAGACTCACTGTATGTGATGTCCATGTACTGAACTCTTGTTATTCAACTATGCCAAGGTCAATTCAATTTTTTATTCTAGGGCACCTTTAATTGTAATTAATCTGTTCTCTAACTGAACAAAATCACTATTTACTTCTATAAAAACTGGGATGCAACAGACCTGTGTGTTTTGTATCACTACTAGTGCAGTGTCCGTTCTCTGAGCATATAAGCCCTGCCCGCCATTCTCGAGATTCCTGCTTTTATTAGAGAGAAGAATATGTTCAGCTCCTTCCCTTCGAAGCTTCGAATATTCAATGTTGATTACTACCAAAGTTTCGAAGCTCAAAAAATGGTATTCGGACCAACCCTATTTTGTTCATCTTCAGAACACAGATGAAGAATCTACGGGTAATTCATGTACGCTGTATTGTACAGAAGCAGCATGTCTCGCTCTATCTCAGCAGTGTTGTGTATGTATTGGCAGTAGCAAGTCCCGTACCTGCTCTATTCTGAACCATCAACTAGCTGAGTTATTCTGCATTAAACTCTAGTCATTATCACTGGCTTAATATTTCATAATGATTCACGTAAACTGTTTTCCCCGATTGTTTTTGGACTGCAGGCCGAGGCAGTCAATCATCATCGTCCTGTGCGTCCGCATTAATTCAAGTGGCACAGCGGAGTTGAAAGTGTTCTGATATGGCGGAGTCAAACAGAGAGCCAACCGAGTTGAGCAGCCTCGCTCAGCACCAGTGTTTAACTCTCCCTACTTATTATGGGAATTCAGGCCCTCTCCCTCACAGAGAAATGTAGCGCTCTCTTCCCCAGCCACCTCTTTCATGCTGGGTGCTATGAAATCCTATAGAAGTGCTTTTATCCCCTGAAGATACAGTACAAATCATCATTGGTTTTATCTCAGCTGGGGATGTCGATTTTCTAAATGAGCTTACTCTTTCCAGCTGCCCGTCAAGCCCATTTTCCCTAATGCTTACCCATCACCCCCTGCTTCTGCTCTGCCTAACGCCTCCCCTCTCTGCCCCGTCGCTCCCCACCTTTTTTTTTAACAGTGGGGTTCGGGGCCTTTCTTTCCAGTCTTTGTTCACTCTGGGGAGAAGGAGCAAACAGCAGGATTGATCCTACATTGCGTCTTGGTATTGTTCCAGAGCCTCCCTGTCAATAGGCTGTGGCTGGGGAATGCATTGACTGGGTAAGCTGAAGGGGGTGAGAGTGAAATCGGGTGAGATTTTTTGCTTCAGTGTGTGTCGCTGTGGCTGGCTTTTTGTGTGCAGCGGAATGTCGCTAATCTGCCCGCCATCGACATGCAAATGAGTGGAGTGGCCCAGCGTAAGAGAATTCAGAGCCTGGGAAACAGCTCCACCAATCCCTGTGCACAACACTAACACTTAACGTGGCCGAAAACATGCACACAACTAGATTTTTTATATTATTTTAAAAAAGTGAGAGCGGTGCCATCATTATACAGGTGTTATGTGGTTGCTAAGGTGTTCTGAGTGGCTTTTAGCACGTTATTATGAGGTTGTAAGGGTGTCCTGAGTGGCTTAGGGTGTTCTTTTATTCTGCCAAACTTAATACTTAGGGTTAAGAATTAATTTTAAGACCTGAAAGCTGTTACCATGATAATAAATATTTTTAAATGTCCGAATTAATTAAATCCCAAAGATATCTATTTATTTATTGTAGCTAAATTTGAAATTCAAAAATAATAAAATAAATAAATAAAATAAAGAATAAATTTAAATAAAACAAAATGAATGATAATAATAATAATATTCATAATAATAATAATCACAAATTAAATAATTATTCCACCTTGGCGTGGGACCATTTATGCAAAAAATCTAACACTTAGGTTTAGGTGTTTGTTACAGAATTTTTTTTCAAAATGGCACCAATAAGATATAACACCAACAATTATGGAACTAATTAATTAATTAATTTTTAAAGTCAGAATTACGACAGAAACTAGCAATTGCAACTTTATATTACAATTATGACTTTATAACTCGCAATTACGACTTTATATCACGCAATTCTGAGAAAAAAGTCAGAATTGTGAGATTGTGTACCTTTTTTTTTTTTTTTTTGTGGCAGAAGCAAGCTTCCATAAACATAACACCAACAATTATGGAATTAATCAATTATTCATTCATTTATTTCATCTTGTACTTATCATCATATTAAAAGATGAGTGAGAATCGTTTCACCTTGTAGTATATTTCAACCTGTGGGCCTGCTGTATTATCAATTTGATCTTTTTAGGATTGCAGCAAAAGCACACACAGTCTCACAGTCGAAGCTACTTTTGTTTTAGTAAAGAGATAAAAGCTCAGACAATCGGCAGCCATATCATTGATTAGTTGGACACTCCATATCTTGTTTGTGTTGTGACAACGGATCTTTGCACTTGAGGAATGAGCTAGTGAAGAGCCGATACTGGGCAGAAAGCACTGATGCGGTGGCCCCGAAAATAGTGTACTGATTGATGTAACTAAGTGGGCAAAGGAACAAAAGCCTTGGCCTGGCGCCTGAGACACAGTGTGGTGTACTCATTGTTAAATGAATGTCCTTTCACTTTTGTTTCAGAGTGGATTTTGTGTGTGTCTTTGAACTGATGCAGTCTGAGTGAATCCTTTCACGCTGTCATGGGAGGTTCCTGTATCCGTAAATAACATCTACAGAATGGTGTTATTTATGTAGTTGAGGTGCATTTGCATTGAAATGGCTGCACATATTTTTTATGTCTTCATAATTCTGTCGTCTCACTTGTCCACTTGAGTCACATTCATTGGAGTGCCTTTGACGAATTGGAGCTCTTTGTTAATATATCTCAGCCTCTCGGATTCAAATGCATTGAGAAGAAAAACTTCTGAACCATAGTTCAAACACCATTTTACTAGGGTTTTAATTCAGGCACTGCAGTTGGGATAGCTATTTTCTGTTATGCAGGTCTTACATTCATTCTCTCATTGACACTAAAGTCCTATTCAGACGGGACTAGTTTACTGAACAACATCTGAGCTACGATTCTTATCACCCGACGTCTGTGATTTCATTCAGACGGGACTAATATATCTGGGTTTATTTCAGAGGTGGAGGTGTGTGTCGTCTAGATGTGTTTCCATGATTTGGTTTTATTTATTGATTTAATTTTTTCTTTAGATATCATCCATTTTTAAATCAAATGAAGTCATGTGAAAGATTGGTGGGCAAACGGTAACTCAGGTAGGTCAAAGAACTAGGGGTGTAACGGTACACAAAACTGACGGTTCGGTACGTACCTCGGTTTTGAAGACACGGTTCGGTACGGGTTAGGTACAGCAGTTTTACAAAATTGCTTTTTATTTATTTTTTATTAAACAGTGGTTTACTGAAAAAAAATGTCTGTCCTTAAATTAATTAAATTATAACTAAAAGATAATTGACGATATTGCTGTAAAATATATAGGGAGCCCTTACTTGCACATTAATATTAAAGGTTAACAAAAGAGCCCAAACTATTAGCCTAAATTCAGTTGCTAATTATTTTTAGGTATAATAATCAACACTCAAACAACATAGTACCCAAACCTGCAAACTTCACATAAGGCAGTTTTTGCAATAACTTCTAAATCGAATTATTAAATAGTTTTTTCTCCAATTCGTTGTTGAAATATAATAATTTAACCTACACCGTGTCTGTTATTTTCATGACAGATTTATTTAAACATGCATGAAATAATCAAGACATCACTAACAGGTTAAGTAGAATATAATGAATATATAGGCATAATAAAGTGTTTAGTGAAAGAGTTGATTTCTAGTGAACTAACAGCTGTGGACACTGAATGACTGCCTGAGGTAAATGTGATGATGATATGATATGTGATATGTGACAGTAAGTTGTAATGTATCCTCAACATACCTTCAGATGTTCATGTTTATTCTTTAGGAAGAGATGACCGATCGCGTTCACGCGCGGCCGCTTGAACTGTGAACAGTGATCAGTCACGCCACATTAAAGGGCGTCAAAACGGCATTTATCGTTTGAATTTCGTGATAAAATGGACTGAATACTTAATATGTTCGTGTGGGAACTCAGATTGAAGTGTTCCGCGCTTAAAACAAGCCTAGGCCTACTGTTAACTGTTAAAGATTGATTGCATTCGGAAAACGTTCGGTAAACACGTGCACCGAACCGAAAGCCCTGTACGGAAACGGTTCGGTACGAATACGTGTACCGTTACACCCCTACAAAGAACACATGAGGAGAAGCGTTAACATAACAACAAAAAGTAAAAAATCAGCAATCACAGACATTTGCATTCGGACATTTTTACTGTGGTTGTGTGAGAAAAACACAGACATGGCATATTTGGATGGGATTCAAATCATAAAGTACGCCTGTGAAACATGAATTTCTCCAACGTCCTCCATGAAGACTAGTCCTGTCCGAATAGGGCTTAAAACTACTATTATTACATTAAAACTAGCCATACATTAGGGCTCTGTTCCAAAACCTAAAAACCAAAACTTTTGTTTTAATCGAACCAAACATGCCAAGTGTGAACTAGGGATGCCCCGAATACCGAATCCACTGTTTAAGATTCTGCCGAATCCGAAACCGAATCCTACTCCCATCCTCAGTCCATTATCACAGTAAACACATTAATGAAGTAAACAATGTCCACAGCAGTGTATTTTTCATTTTATTTTAACTGTAAAAAAAAACAAAAATAGAATAGGCAACATTATGGCAGGATGACTGTCCTTCCTTTGCCATACCTGAAGTTGCTGCATTTTGGCTGCTGTCTGTAGATTCAAGAACTTGTTTCATGTTTCATACGCAAATGTTTTAACAGCGGCTATTGTTTAGGGTCTTTGCCACCACAAGATAAATCGGCATTGAAAATTGAATATGTAGCTCGACTTGAATCGCCTTCTTTTGACTGAAAGTACTGCCAAACAACACGTTTTCTGTTCACGAGTTCGATTTTCACTTTCTCACAGCCTGCGGCATTCAAACAATCCACTCAAGCCACGTTTCCACCGCAGGAACTTTCCCCAGGAACTTCGGGCTGGTACTTGGTGTGTTTCAACCACAGGAACCGGGGTCTAAATGAAGTTCCGGGTAAATATTTCCTCCTCCGAAAGTCCCTGCCCGCGAGGTAAACACTAGTAAACACCTTCCCGTAATCAACGCCAGTGCCATTACGTCGACCAGTGTAGTGCAACCCAAGGGTTCGGTTCGGTGGAAATAATTTCCAGAAGAAACCGAACCTTGTCAAAAAGCCCAATATTCAGCCAAATCCGAAACCTAATCCTGGATTCGGTGCATCCCTAGTGAGAACACACCCTAAGTTACACGATGTAGGCCTAAAGAGAGCTGGTGTACCTCTTATTTCCGTATAATAAATGACTTCCCACTGTATTTCCCAAACATGGTGTGAAAGTTATGAATGTACACGCATACTGCAAACCCTCGCCCTGTGAATCAGTGCAGGTAAAGAGCCTGGCTTTAAAAATGTATGAGTTTGAGAAGCTTCTCCACAAATTAAAAAGTAATTATTGTCTACCTTTAATGTACAGGCCTGGCCGGGATAGGGCCATTTCAGCTAATGTGCAGCCCAGGTAGCTCAAAAGTGGCTCAGAGCAGTGGAAACTTAAGATCAACTCTCGTATTGCATTAACGCAATTAGTCCCCGCTGGCCTAAATAATAAACCCAGAATTCTACCTCCATCTTGTTCAATATTTCATATTTAATTCAGGTGCTCAGAGTGCTGCTACACCGCTATGGAGCTTTGCTCTGAAATGCAGGTATTTTTTTTTCTTCACAGGAGCCTTTTAGAAGTCATTAAGTAAAAGCCACCCCAATCTCACGTCCCATTTGTGTGATTTAATAATGAGCTATACCTGCCTACTTGCAAATGTTTCTTTTGCATATCAAAGTGCAGTTCATCTATTCAGGTCCACTCAGCAATGTTACTAGCAATACTTTTTGTAGCCTTTCTAAACCTTATAAACTAGACTGAAGTGTTTCCTATCGTTTTGTAAGAAAACTAACATGAATGCAGGAAATGCTGTAATTGGCAAAAGAAGATGCTCCGTAAAACTGGACGCAACTTGCCTGGTAAGATCTAATCTTTAGCTCAAGAGAATTATAGTTAATGATGCTTAAATAAAAAGATCGCCTTTCAGAGAAAAAAAAAAAAAAAAAAAAAAAAATAAAAATAATATATATATATATATATATATATATATATATATATATATATATATATATATATTAATAAATAGTCTAGAAATGACTGGTGTTTGGTTTTCACTTTCAATAAGTGCCATGACATTTAAGAAATCACACTTTCAATAGTCAGTGGCTTTTTATTTATATAAATTTTTTCACATTGTTGTCGAAGAACTGTATCTCACTAACGATATGTTTTTTTATGTGTGTGTAGGTTATCACAGAAATGAATTGCGTTTGCAATTTTTTTTGGGGGGGGGGTTGGGGCGCAGGTACCTCCTCAAAGTGGATAAGAAAATAATCCATTGTACAAAAATAAAACAAATATTATAAAATGTGACATTAGAAAGTAATTTAACAAAAATCACTTGTTTTTCTAAAGTTAAGGTTTGGGTGGGGGTAACTGAGAATGAATGGGGGAAAGTCACGTGAGAGGAGGCAATGAGTCCATCGCGTTATGGTTGGAAATTATGATTTGTGCAATAAATCCCGCCTCTTGTTTTCCTGCGCATTCTCTAATCGGTCTGAATAAACAAAATACGGTGGCCGAGAAGTACAAAATAACAAGTCAGAAAACACAACGACAAATCAGACAAACAGAAAAGGTAGGTATATGTGGCGAATGGAATTGATTGGATGAGACATCTGTCAATCAAAACATGCAGAAAGTACAGAGAAAGTTGATTCGCGTGGGCATGTGTAAATATTAAAGCCCCCATGACATGAAAATGTCCCTTTATGAGGTTTTTTAACATGAATATGAGTTCCCCTAGCCTGTATATGGTCCCCCACTGGCTAGAATTGGCGATAGGTGTAAACCGAGCCCTGGGTGTCCTGCTCTGCCTTTGAGAAAATGAAAGCTCAGATGGGCCGATCTGGAATCTTCCCTGTATTTCGTCATACGGGGAAAGGTTACCTCCCCTTCCTCTGCTTTGCCCGCCCAGAAGATTTGGAGAAAATGGATTCAGTTTATCTTAGTCACAATGTCAGCACAGGCTTTACAACAGACTTTACGATATGCATTCGACAGCACCGCCACAAACAGTGAGTAACAGTGTTCATTAATGCCTGATCTGTGATCAGTGATTTCTGATGTGTAGCTAATTTTTCAAGTTCACACAGACTTTCTTTCTAAATTGTTTAATACTGTTTATTCATCAGTGAATCAAACCAGTGACTAAATGATCAACTTCACATTGTTTCTCTTATTCTTATTCTCTTATTCTGTTATTTAAATTGTGATTAAACTACAGAGAGCGATCAAAGAACTCTCTTATAATGTTCGAAGCCCTCAATCACACATTGCGAGTGTATCTGCACACTTGCCCAAACTGCCGTTATAATGAATGACGCCGTTATGCTGCACAACCAAGCTCTTACTGTATTCATATCGAGATTGTGTTTGCTGTTAGTTGTGGTGAAAGCTTTTTGTGAGAGAAATAGCTCTGCAATGACGAGATCACTGCATTCAGGTGATAAACAGACTGTCTGTGAACTCAATGCTCATCACTGCAGCCTTTCATGTGATGGGAAAAGATCTAAAAATAATGCTATAATCAACACTTTCACGATTCGTTAATCTCAACAGCTGTAATAGTAAAAAAAACGAAGTAAAAGTATTCGAGAGGGGTTCCACATGTAATACGCATTTCAAATGCAAAGATGTCAGCCAATCACAACAGTGGCCGTTTCCACTGAATTCTCAAAGCAGACACGCCCCTTCAAACAGAGCGTTCAAGCCAGAGGGCTAAAATCAGGATAGAAAAATGCCTTTTATTTCTAAATTATGACATTTTATGATGTAAAAATCATACCAACAATATAAGTACACCTCAGGAAACATTATAAAATAATAAAAATCCACATCATGGGACCTTTAAAGCTGTCTATTTTACCGGCAAATTTAGTGAGATTAATTATGGCGAAAGAAAAACTTTTCATATTAAATCCGCCTACCCCTATCTGGTTGAGTCAGACAAAATTACAAAAGAACCCGATCTGATAAGTGAGAGAGTGGCGTGTAGAGTAAGAACAGCAGATTTAGCTTTTAACGCGAGCTACCTGAGATTGAGTCTCCCTTTCCCCGATCCCTTGCTTTTCCCTATACCCATCGCTTATCAGCTTGGAGAGGCATTTAACTTTAAATAAAAATAAAGTGTCTAACAGGTACTTAATAGACCTAAAATAGGATAATCTATTTGCACAAAATAGACATCTAAAATAGTCTCTGCCAACTTTAAATCTAAGAAAAGAAAAGTTTCCATTGGCAAGAAAATGGAATTTACACAATGCATTTACATTAGTCATTCAAACGATGTGTTCAAATGGCTGATTCATTCAGGAAGTATGCGTGTTGCTCGGAGACGCACTGTAGTTTTGCTGTGGGTTTGTTTGGAACTATTTTAGTTGGCGAAATAGGTGTGCCAAAATAGGTGTGCCAAGCTTGTATCATCATACTCAAAAAGATTTGAGGCTGAAATTGGTGCCAAAGGTTCTTTTAAAAAAGTATTGAGCAAAGGCTGTGAATGCTTATATAATTTTTTTTTAATACATTTGCAAAGATTTCAAACAAACTTCTTTCATCTTGTCATTATGGGGTATTGTTTGTAGAGTTGAGGAAAAAAATTGTGAATTTAATCCATGTTGGAATAAGGCTGAACATAACAAAATGTGGAAAAAGTGAAGCACTGTGAATACTTTCCGGATGCACTGTAACTTATTTCTGCTCATTTCCACATTTTTAAATAATTTTGAGATAAAATACAAGAAAGAACCATTTTAACTATAATGCGTCTTTCTTCCTATTTTGTAAACAGGAGATTTAAATAATTAAATAATAATTAGGATATTATTTTCCTATTATCAAATTAAATATGAATTTATTCGTATTATTCCAAGCATATGACATTTTATTTACAGCAGACAATCATGCGACTGACCACGTGAACAGCACGTTCCCGGGTTTCTAGAATCAATTACTGTCCGAAAAGGGCTTTTGCATTATTTTCGCATGATTTTGCTTCGCTTCAGCTATGATAAAAAGACATCTATTCTTGCATTGGCGGAGCAATGGAGGGAAGGGTTCGTTTGTTTGGGTTGATTTTAAAATATCAACAGTGTTTCTCAGAAATCACTTACTGCACCTTTAACAACAGCATTTCAACCGTTGATCGGTTTATAAAGCCCAGCCCTAGTGCCACATTTTCTATAGTGCATGAGGATTGCATCTCATTCCTGATGTACGAGTGGTCATTTATTCAGCGCATATGTGTTCTGTGGACTACTCTGAGTTTGTGCTGGGGTCACATTAAAAGGGAAGGTGATAGCAGCGCAGCGGGCGGCCATATATCATAGTAATTAAAGGCTGGCCTAATGATGCAGGCTTCCTCCAGCATGATTCCTGTCTGATCACAGGGCTGCTTCATTAGGAGCACTCAGCCTAACGAGGTGTAGCTGTAATAAAGTAATTCTCTGCCTGCCGCGGTGATAAAGAGCTCCTCTGGCTGAGGGAGGGATGAAAATATAATTATAATTGGAAATGCTTGACTAAAGTTATTGCAGGGCTGCTGAAGGGTGCAATGTTTTTGTGTTTGGAACCATTCCTCTCTTCCCATATTCCACTCTCTCTCTCTTCATTGCATTGCCAAAATCCCTCAAATGAATATGTCAGGGGGGATGAGAGGGGTGGGGGTAATTAAGCTGATTGTAAATGCAGTATTGCAACTGAAGAAGCAGCCTAGGCTACTGAACAGACTGTTTTTTATGAGCTGCTCATCTCATTCCACATGTTAACGCTTTTGTCTCCTATTTGAAATAGATTTGATGGTGAATCACAAGGCCCCGCGATTTTAAACCTATTTGGATTTCTTTTTTATCACTGGTGCTGGCTAATGCGAGCATCACTGTTGCTACTACTTGAGGAATGTTCACACAGACAGTGATTTGCTGCACAAAGTCTTCCATTTTCAATGAGAGTTGGCAGCAACATGAGCGGTAGAGACCGTAATGCTGCAAAGTTTAATTTTAACATGTGGGGCAGAGTAGTGCTGGGGGGTATGACCAAAAATGTATATCACGTTTTTTTCTAAATTATACCGGTTTCGCGGTATATGACGGTATCCCCCCCCCCTCCCCCCCCCCCCCCAATGCGTGACAGGGTGTTTACCACATTTTCTACTGATTGAGAGAGGAAATACTGCAGTAGATTGACAAGAATGCCCTATTTTACTGTCATGATGAGTGAATATTGTAGAAATATTCCACACTAGAACTAATACGGGTTTGCAGAGCCCCACAAAATTATGCTGTGGGGAGACAACAACCAATAAAACACCGACTACAGGCTCATTACAGACATATTAATATTAAAATATGACCACAGAGAAAAAAGAAACTGAGTTGAGGGCACCATAAGCATTTTAACAAACTGCCAAAACGAGGGAGAAATGCGGAAGAACATTTCAAATATTTTCAATACATTTAAGAGCACTACAGTCTCTGAACAAATGGCACACGTAAGTTTAACACAATACGAATAAAGCAGCTACTTTTTTGCCCATTCTTCTTTGAATTGCCAGTCAATTAGCTTACATCATTGTCTTCGGTGTAGCAGAATAATCCATCGTGTCATCGCGGTCGTGATCAGACGGCTGTCAGTGTCCTTGTTTGCACATATATTTCATTTGATTAAATATGTGCGCATACATGCTGCTGGTTCATGTTTAGAGTACTAGAGTATATGAAATATGTCCATAGGCCTTTCACGAGAACACATTTTGTTGGATGATAAATTGGCCAAGAAATGATTGCGATAAACGATAATATTGTCGTTCTGAGATCATTTTCATCTAAAATAATGATAATGGCATAATAATGCAGGTACACCTTTTCCAAGATCAATAAACTTGTATTTCTAAAGAAATGAACAAAACAACCAAAAACAATAAAAGCAATGGACTCAGTCTGTTAACAAAAATTTGCACTTGAATAAATACCAAAAAGCAATAAATAAAATGGATGAAAACTGCAACGGATGATTGTGTTTTAGGTGCATATTAGGGGTGGCACGGTTCACAAAACCCATGGTTCGTGTCACGGTTTTAGGGTTACGGTTTTCGGTTCTGTACAGTTCTTGTTGTTGTTTTTTCTTTTAAACGTTTAACACTCCAGAAATACACTTAAGCATATGATATTTAGCTTAATTATCCAAAATTTAGGATACAGTATTAAAAAAATTGTTATATCATGTAATCATGCACAAACTGAATTTGACTTGACTTTAAGCACATTATTGGAACCATCTCTGAGGAAAGCTAGGTGAGATTTTGATACAGCAAGGGAGAAGACATTGATGACATGCTTTTCATTTATTTGGCAAAAAAAGGAGAATATGTTTTGGTATCTCTACAGGAACTTATGTGCCTTTTTAGCACACAAAGATTAAGCTGAAGAATTAACTTGCATTTATCAAACTGCCAACTTCAGTGTAGCTTTAAGCCTTGTTTAAACTTGACGCGTCCGCATGAGTGCGAGGGTGCGCGCGGCAAAAATGACGTCAACGCGGAGCGGGCGGTAGTGTGCGTTGAGTGCACGAGACCCCATTTCGCTTGACGGTGTGCACGTCAAATTTTGTAACTTTGTGCGCGGCTCCGCGACCGAAGAAGCACGAGTTCCAGGCGAATCTGGCCAAGAATGACATCTCATCATGCCAGCACCCAGTCTGCACGTCGAGTATAAACACCTCCCCAAATGGACGAGGCGCGCGCGCACTCAGCGAGAAAGAGAGAGAGAGAGAGAGAGAGACATCCGCGATGACGACAGCCAATGAGAGAGGAAGATACAGGGCAGCGGGAAGTTCGGGGAGGAGTTATAAACCAGAATATCAGTATTTTAAAGGGTTAGTTCATCCAAAAATGAAAATAATGTAATAATTACTCACCCTCATGCCGTTCCTCACCCGTAAGACCTCAGCTCATCTTCGTATTTCCAATTTTTGTGGAAATTCGATGGCTCAGTGAGGCCTACATAGCAAGCAATGACATTTCCTCTCTCAAGATCCATTAATGTACTAAAAACATATTTAAATCAGTTCATGTGAGTACAGTGGTTCAATATTGTGTTCTGCAAAGAGAGTTTGAGGTAAATAAATAATTTTGCAATGTGCTGCAGTTGCGGTTGGACAAGCAAATGTTATAAAGCAAATATTATAAAGCGACGAGAATATTTTTGGTGTGCCAAAAAACTAAATAACGACTTATGTAGTGATGGCCGATTTCAAAACACTGCTTCATGAAGCTTTGGAGCGTTATGAATCAGCGTATCGAACCAGCAGTTCGGAGGTTTGACACGTGATCCGAATCATGATTCGACACGCTGATTCATAACGCTCCGAAGCTTCATGAAGCAGTGTTTTGAAATCGGCCATCACTATAAAAGTCGTTGTTTAGTTTTCTTGGTGCACCAAACATATTCTCGTTGCTTTGCTGGCAATGTCATGTGTTCCGAAGATGAACGGAGGTCTTACGGGTGTGGAACGGCATGAGGGTGAGTAATAAATTACAATATTTAAATTTTTGGATGAACTAACCCTTTAATATATATATTCACAATTATATCAAACTGAAACAAAGCACAAACATTTGCTTGTCCAACCGCAACTGCAGCACATTGCAAAATAATTTTTTTTCCTCAAACTCTCTTTGCAGAACACAATCATTGCAATTTTTCTGCAGTCTATATTTTTAATATAAACAATTCCAGTCTCACGCAAGAACTCCAGTCTGACGCACGCGCTATCTTGGGTTGTTTCCTTGTCACATCTCGCGTGTGTTTGATTGTTAAACGTAGTTTGCGGACGGGACAGAGGTACTGGCGATTCTTCCTCTTGTACAGTCATGCAATGTGAAACCTCCTGTCGTCGATTCATCGTGCAGTGTGAACACAGCAGTGACTGAATGCATGCAGTGTGAAAAGTAGGGATGCACCGAATCAACCGGCGTTGATTACGGGAAGGTGTTTACTAGTGTTTACCTCTCGAGCAGGGACTTTCGGAGGGGGAAATATTTACCCGGAACTTAATTTAGACCCGGTTCCTGCGGTCTAAACGCACCAAGTACCAGCCCAAAGTCCCTAGTTCCTGGGGAAAGTTCCTGCAGTGGAAACGCGGCTTTAGTGGACCGTTCGAATGCCGTAGGCTGTGAGAAAGTGAAAATCGAACTCGTGAACAGAAAAAGTTTTGTTTGGCAGTACTTTCAGTCAAATGAAGGTGATTCAAGTCGAGCTACATGTTCAATTTGCAATGCTGATTTATCTCGTGGTGGCAAGGACCCTAAACAATAGCCGCTGTTAAAACATTTGCGTATGAAACATGCGAAAGAATACCAGTTGTGCATGAGGGAATCTACAGACAGCAGCCAAAATGCAGCAACTTCAGGTACGGCAAAGAAAGGACAGTCATCCTGGCATAAAGTTGCCTATTCTTTCTTTTTTTACAGTTAAAGTAAAATAAAATGAAAAATACACTGCTGTGGATGTTGTTTACTTCATTAATGTATTAACTGGGATAATGGACTGAGGATGGGAATAGGATTCGGTATTCGGTTTCGGATTCGGCAGAATCTTAACCAGTGGATTCAGTATTCGGCCCCAAAAATCTGGATTCGGTGCATCCCTAGTGAAAAGAGCAGTGATCTGACGAGTTTGAAAATTGTGCAGTCTGAACTCAGCATAAGCGACATATACCGGTAGTGCGGTATAATCAAAATTCACATCATAACAAAAATAAACACTGGTATTCGGTAAGAACCGGTATACCACCCAGCACTAGGGAAGAGAGTGTCCAAGAGAAAAAAAAAAATATATTCTTACAAATATAAACAAATAGATTTTTGGGGTGTTAACCTGAACTATATATGTGACCCGTGCTGGCAAAAGGAGTTGGAATGCGCACAGGCTAATTTCGAGCTATAGGCAAAACAAGTGAAAAATGTACATGTCGTATTTGCGTTTTTTACAAATATGAGTTCATTAGGCCCTCGTCTAGCGATCCCAGTGCTTCAAATAGCAATTAAACATCTAAAAGTAGCTTTATTTGTGCAGTTTCTGAGAGGAGTACCTTGCCTTTATCCATGATCTTTTTCTCTGCTGGCTTCTCGACGACTGCTGCTTCCTCTCAGCACAAGTTTTGGTATTGCATTCCAACTTTGTGAATATTCATTGCGAATTCTCATTGGCATGAGTCTGAATCAATGAAATGGGATTTTCAATGGGACAGTGCGCGATCCTGACTACACATAAATACAGAATTACAGTATTTTAAATATCTGTCTTAGCGAGTATTCAGTCAAACATTATCTGTTGTGTCTTATGTGAACGTTTGGTTAACTGTTGTGGAAAAAACATCTGATGTGTAACATATATTGATTCGTGCAGTACAGTAGGTCTTTTTATATAGGCTGCCTGTTTCATTTATGTTAATCAAACAATTGTGGTATCATGGGTGGAAAAAAGTTGAATATATATATATATTTTGCTATAGATATTTGGTTTTGACTTTGTGTGTGCCAAAGTTGGTGTTATGACCAGGGATTTTAAGGTATGGTTGCTAGGTGATTTGTTTTGGAACCTTCAGAAAACTTGCTGACTCTTATCGACTTCTTCAAACAGGTGTAGCTCAGCAGATTTCAACAAGTCATACATCATTTTTTAAATAGAGAAAGTGAAAATAACTCATTTTTGAAAATGTGCTCAGTGCGACTCATTTTGCCAGCATGGGTCACAATTCACTATCTATATATTAGTGCTGTAAAACGATTAATTGTGATTAATCCAAAAATCCAAAATAAAAGTTTGTGTTTACATAATAAATGTGTGTGTACTATATTATTATTATGTATATATGAATACACACACATGTATGTATATATATATATATTATATATATTATATTTATATATAAAGTATTTATATTTATAAATAATTGAAATTATATAAATATATATGCAGTATATACATGCAAATATTTCTTAATCATATACATGTACTGTGTGTGTGTGTGTGTGTGTGTGTATTCAAATATTCATAATAATTATACACAGTACACACACATAGTATATTATGTAAACACAAACTTTTATTTTGGATGCGATTAATTGCGATTAATCATTTGACAGCCCTAATAATAATTTTTAATCGTTTGACAGCCCTAATAATAATACTTATTGGATAGTAAATCACAGAAATATAACATTATGTAACGATACTAACTAGAAAGAGTATCAGACTGTCTGCTTAATATCTGCTAACACTTTATTTTGATGCTCCCCAACTGACATTCTACTGATTATGAGTAACTTTGTAACTACATGTCAACTTATTCTACAAATCCGAACACCTAGCCTTGGTCCCACTTTATTTTAGGTGGCCTTAACTACTATGCACTTACATCAAAAACTACGTACAATGTACTTATTGTGTTCATATTGTATTGCAAAACACTTTTGCTGATATTGAGGTGGGTTATAGTTAGGGACATACGGTTAAAGTTAGGGACAGGTTTGGTGGTATGGGTAAGTTTAAGGGTAGGTTTAGGTCTAAGGGAAGTGTCAATTAATGTAATTACATGCAGGTAATTTTTAAAATGCAAGTACAATGTAAAAACATGTATGTACACAACAAGTGTATTGTATCAAATTATTAATTTAAATGTTAGTACATAGTAGTTAAGGCCACTTAATATAAAGTGGGTCCCTAACCTTAACCTAACAGTCTACTAATACTATGATTAGAGTTAGTTGACATGAAGTGGCAAAGTTACTTATAATTAGTAGAATGTGTAAAGTGCAACCTTAAAAAGGCATTTACTGTACATTGAGTTAACCATTAATTATTGGCTTATTTTTGCTTATTTATCACTCAAATGTTTAATCCTTCAAATAAGTTGTAATTGATGCAATGTCCTTAATGTAGATTCAGTTAATTAATAATTACTGGTTTGTAAAAGCTTAACTACCGCATAAATAATGGCTAATATGCTGTTCAGTTAATCATTTACTACTGACATGTTAATGCTTAACTACCGTATAATTATGGACCCTTAAAATAAAGTGTCACAATTTTATTTTTAATGAGGCTTTTTTTCTCTGTATGGTGTTGCGATACCAGATGTATCACCCTGACATTGTTTACTTTATTCCCCAAAATATGAAAAAATGTATAGAAATTCAGAAATCACTAACATTTCCATTATATAAATCATGTATGAATTGCATGTTTGTTGTCATTTAATTAAACTAGCATCATGTCATTACCCATGTTTACATCCTATTTTTATGTTAATTTGGGGATATTGCAAAAAGAAAAATTCTAAAGATATGCATAAAAAATTGAGTCGAATACATTTTTATCCAATAAGAAGACATGCACATAAACTATGTTGGAAACGCATTTACCAAATAAATCCCTCCAATCGCAACAACAAACTGCCTCATCAGTGGATGTGATCGGATAACTGGACTAAACAGCCGACCAATCACATTACACAACATCTCAATGTTGGTTTGCTAATTCTGAAACGCCTGAGCCATAGTCTGTCATCACAATGATTTGGTTTAATTCATTAATTCGCAACTTTGGATGGAAACATAGCTACTGACCCTTAGAATAGGAAGAAACCACCTAGTCCCAGAACTCCCTAGCAACCAAATAGCAATGTCCTTGCAACCATCCACAACAACTTATCATCACGAAATAAACTTTTTTTGGGGTTAATTTTTGTTTTTTATACATATAGATGTACTTAATGGCTGACCTCCAGCATGCATATTATTCTGGAAAGAAATGGACAGCACACGTAAATGTGAGGACGGACAGTTGATGGCCTCTGAAAGGCCAGCCTGCAGAATGAGTGCTTTCCCTAATTAGAATGTGCAGTTCTATAGTGTAAGCTAGTAAAATGGCTACTTTTTTTTTTCTTTTCACTGGTTCACTGAAAATGTTAGCTGTGATTAGTTACACAATTCAACATTAACCTGTAAATTAAAATTCCTTGGTGCAATTTGATGGGTGATTTAATTTGGTCCACGCTCTCTCTCTCTCTCTCTCTCTCTCTCTCTCCCGCTCTCCCTTTTTCTCGCACTCCACTCGCCGCAGGCTAATCCCATTATGAATTCTTTATATAGCTTTTTCCCTTAATGATCAGCGGCCTGTGCTCCACTACTGATTACTATTGTACACTTAGCACTACATAAAGCAGGGGATTAATATGCCCCAGAAGGATTGTTGCTATGGATCCCCCAGTCGCCTTCCAAGAGATGTTTCTGCTGCTTCAATTGTCCATAAATTACGATCCCCTGTGAATTAGCCTCCAGACTGTGTGGAGAGGTACAAGCCAAGGAGAGCACTCTCACTCCGACTCAGACGAAAGTGATCTCCTCAATTATTCATGACCTGGCTCTTTTTTTTCTGATAATGTAAGATGCTGTATTATATTTTCCCTCCTCTCTCTATCTCAGCCTGGCGGGAGGTAAGAATGAGCTGACCGGACGAGGCAGAGAAAGGTGTTAGAGAGAGAAGAGACAGGTTTGGCGTTCAGTAAAGTGTGTCATTTTGCTCCTGTGAATGGGACTGTCAGGCTGCAAATGTCTTTCCTCTTTGTTTTATGGGGTTGGTTATGTGGTAGAGGGGTAAAATGCATTGATCTGGTGACCAGAATAATAAGTTGGTTATATGTTCATTTTTAAGGCCCGTTCACACCAAGAGCGATACATATAACGAAAACTGTATTAGCGTCAACTCCACACCAATGCACGATAACGTTCTGTTTATTATAAATGTGCGGCAGTTTTGTCGTCTGCCACTTTAAATGCTCGAGCTCTTTAACCCTTAAATGCATGACTGTTTTGCCAATCATTATTATGTATTCGGGTCTTTAGCGATGGATCACGGATGAACACGGATGGATCTCTACCTGTCATGATAATATAAAACTCTCCTGATATTAGAGTAACAATTACAGAAGAATGAAACAAAGCATATTTTGTTACCTTTGGGAGCTTGGAAGTGTTCAATTTGAGCAGATGTTTTATACCATCATCATCATCATCATCACTGTCCTCGTCGTGGCTCATTTCCCAGTACATTCAGCATCTGGCTCATATTCGCCATCTCAAACATATTCTCAAAACTATCATTTTCAGCATTTTCAAAATCAATATTTGGATCGCTGACAGCTTCTTCAGCAGATCCACCATCAAGTGACAGTGACAGTAATATTTGACTGCGTTTGTTCTGCAGTGAATCTCTGAGCCATTTCCAGTTTTGCTGATGATTCTTCCTATGCTTTTGTTTTCTGCCTGCGGTAACTATGAGTGAAACGTCACTTCATCATTGTGTATCAGACATTGCCAACTTATTCAGTCATCTAAGATTCAATTATTGTTGTGCAGAAAAAATATACTTGCACTGTTACACACCTCGGGTTGTTAGCGACCCTATACCATTTTTACAAAAAAATTATGGAAAAACTGGAATTCTTTTATAATTGTATAAATTTGTTCTTGTTATGTAGTTTATAATGAATTGATTGAGGAATATTAGGAAGGTTGATGTCTAAGTTTAAGAACTGAATGAGGAGGAGGATAGTGAATGACGTCCCGGGTCACTAAAGACCCAAGGTATGCGTTAAAAGGGTGGGGATGGAACAATATGAACATTTTATATCACGATTATAGTGACACAAATTATCACGATTATCAATATTAAGAACTGAATCACAGTTTTGTTCAAATGAGATGAAATTGTAAAAAAAAAAACCCAGATGCACACACTGAAAACATTTCAACAAGTTTTATATTTGAATATCTACATACAACAAATAAATCAAGCCCCTCTGTGCACTTTAAGGAATATTCTATTCTGTGGGATTTCCTTCCTTATAATGACCGTCATCAATAGCAACGCATTATAACAGCGCACATTACAACGGACTCACTCTCGTTTCATTCTTTTGCATCTAGCGTCTCTGTTTTTGATTGTATTAAAAATGAAAGTCAGAGGACTTCACTGCTTGACATTAATACTACTATACTTATTACTATAACTTCTTGTGATCATCTTGTCTGGACGATTGTTTTGTACACTGTACAAAATGGATTTATAAACAGGTAAGATTTAAAACATTAATCCCAATTCAATCCGCATTTATGTACAGTGAGGAAAATAAGTATTTGAACACCCTGCTATTTTGCAAGTTCTCCCACTTAGAAATCATGGAGGGGTCTGAAATTGTCATCGTAGGTGCATGTCCACTGTGAGAGACATAATCTAAAAAAAAAAATCCAGAAATCACAATATACGATTTTTTTAACTATTTGTATAATACAGCTGCAAAGAAGTATTTGAACACCTGAGAAAATCAAAGTTAATATTTGGTACAGTAGCTTTTGTTTGCAATTACAGAGGTCAAACGTTTCCTGTAGTTTTTCAGCAGGTTTGCACTGCAGGAGGGATTTTGGCCCACTCCTCCACACAGATCTTCTCTAGATCAGTCAGGTTTCTGGCCTGTCGCTGAGAAACACAGAGTTTGAGCTCCCTCCAAATATTCTCTATTGGGTTTAAGTCTGGAGACGGGCTAGGCCACGCCAGAACCTTGATATGCTTCTTACAGAGCCACTCCTTGGTTATCCTGGCTGTGTGCTTCGGGTCATTGTCATGTTGGAAGACCCAGCCTCGACCCATTTTCAATGCTCTAACTGAGGGAAGGAGATTGTTCCCCAAAATCTCGCAATACATGGCCCCGGTCATCCTCTCCTTAATACAGTGCAGTCGCCCTGTCCCATGTGCAGAAAAACACCCCCAAAGCATGATGCTACCACCCCCATGCTTCACAGTAGGGATGGTGTTCTTGGGATGGTACTCATCATTCTTCTTCCTCCAAACACGTTTAGTGGAATTATGACCAAAAAGTTCTATTTTGGTCTCATCTGACCACATGACTTTCTCCCATGACTCCTCTGGATCATCCAAATGGTCATTGGCAAACTTAAGACGGGCCTGGACATGTGCTGGTTTAAGCAGGGGAACCTTCCGTGCCATGCATGATTTCAAACCATGACGTATTAGTGTATTACCAACAGTAACCTTGGAAACGGTGGTCCCAGCTCTTTTCAGGTCATTGACCAGCTCCTCCCGTGTAGTTCTGGGCTGATTTCTCACCTTTCTTAGGATCATTGAGACCCCACGAGGTGAGATCTTGCATGGAGCCCCAGTCCGAGGGAGATTGACAGTCATGTTTAGCTTCTTCCATTTTCTAATGATTGCTCCAACAGTGGACCTTTTTTCAGCAAGCTGCTTGGCAATTTCCCCGTAGCCCTTTCCAGCCTTGTGGAGGTGTACAATTTTGTCTCTAGTGTCTTTGGACAGCTCTTTGGTCTTGGCCATGTTAGTAGTTGGATTCTTACTGATTGTATGGGGTGGACAGGTGTCTTTATGCAGCTAACGACCTCAAACAGGTGCATCTAATTTAGGATAATAAATGGAGTGGAGGTGGACATTTTATCATACAATCATACAAATAAATAGTTAAAAAATCATACATTGTGATTTCTTTTTTTTTTTAGATTATGTCTCTCACAGTGGACATGCACCTACGATGACAATTTCAGACTCCTCCATGATTTCTAAGTGGGAGAACTTGCAAAATAGCAGGGTGTTCAAATACTTATTTTCCTCACTGTATGTGGTAAAGAAAATCTGTGTAATAAGTGTACAATGAATAATTATCCCTTAAATGTCACCCTAGTCTTGTCTGAACTTCGTCTTTGGCTCAAGCTTCACGTTATTATTTCCCAGACGTAGTTTTCGTATTGAGGTCAAAGTCCACTTGCCTTGCGTTCACAGATTTGAAGTGTTTGCCACTATTACTGCGACTTTCTTCTTGCCTGTTCTGCAGACAGGGTGACCATACTCGATTAAGTTTCCCTCAGGACTTTTGTAAAAGCCAAAATATGACCACACCTCAGATTTGTTCCTTTTGGAAGGCTGAAAATCTCTCGGCGCTGTCACTGCCTTCTGCCATTTCTTCTGTCAGTACATTTTATCGTGGTTTATCGTGAAACTGGTAATCGTTCCATCCCTATGAAAGGGTTAAAAGCAGGATGGATTCTGATATTCTGATTCAGATTTTTATGGTTCAGCTGGAAAAATCATTCTGGAAGCAATTCCAACGATATCTGTGCTGTTATCCATAGTTGTGGAGTGGGCGATTCTTTTACATTTAGAGGGATTTTTAGGGGGTGTTAACTTTATCCCAAATCCATCATACAGTATTTAGATCCCTAGTCTACTTCTGGTATGGAATTAATGCATTTCATATTTCACGATCCACATTGTTTAGTAAATAATCGTCATCTAATCAAATTTTTGCTGATGAATTTGAATATCGTGAATGAGTTTCATTGCATTTTTTATTTGGCCAGTAGGTTTAGACACGTTTTTACAATCATTCCTTGTCTTAGAGAAAATGGTAACACTTTATTTTAGGGTCCAGTGTTGATTAATTTAATGAATGATTAGTGCAGAAATAATACTTTCATTATATTCTTCATAACTCGATAGATTTTTAATTTACATTTAGCATTAAACATTGAAAAAGAAACAAACAAACTCTTTCCAATCATTTTGAAGCAGATATGTTACACACCACTATTATCTAGTTGTGTAGTATGGGCAGGATGAGAACAGAAGCGAGTCAGTCTGAACTCTTGGATTGTTTAATCATACTAGTCCACCTGACTTGCCTGCGTACTTCAAACGCCAAGTTCACTGTAAAGTTATGCAGAATAGAATTGCTTTGTAAAATATTGTGTGTTTGTGTTTCATGTCTTGAAACATTTTGGTGTACTATATAGTGTTGCTCTCATTCTCTTCTTATCCAGCACTGTCTTTTTGCTATACGGCTGGTTCTCTCCAAGTGGAAGAATCGGGCAAGCTACATTAAGTCTTGAGTCCAGGCCAAAGGAACAGCTGTGGGCTTACCGTCTGGCTGCTCCCTCTGTCACAGATCCATCCTGCACATCACGTGACCCAACAAGACGGAGGATAGACTCGGTGTTCACCCTCAGGGCCTGCGCTATATGATCACTTATTCATTCCAGCCTAGAATCCATTCATATCAGGTGCACCAGACATTAGACTTGGGAAGTTTTTGTGATTGAAACCATGTCAAGATGATTAATATGTGGTCTTTTGTTTAGCAAGCTTAACAAAACTAAACTCGTTTATGACATATAGAGATTTAATTATTAAAATAAAAAAATTTAAATAAAAAAATAAGAAATATTATGATGTCAATTAATCAAATTATTGTTTCCTTAATGCCAATATAAAATAAATGAAAACTAATTTAACAGAGAATAGCATACATATTTTCTGCTTTCATCTGTTTCCAGTTATAGCAGTGCAAAGCAGCTCATAATGCAAACTGCTATTTCTTACAATTTTTGTTATTCTTCTAGTTACTTACCTATAGCGACTAATAAATCGGTATGTTTTAGTAAAGTTTAGGATCGGTAAGATTTTGTAATGTTTTTAAAAGAAGTCTCTCCAATAAATGCTCACCAAGCCTGCATTTTTTTTAATCAAAGCTACAGTAAAAACAGGAATATTGTGAAATATTATTACAATTTAAAATATCAATTTTCTATTTAAATATATTTTAAAATATTATGCTAAACTTTCAGCATCATTACTCCAGTCTTCAGTCACACGATCCTTCAGAAAACATTCTAATATGATATGATTTGCTGCTCAAGAAACATTAATTATTATTTATCAACGTTGAAAACAGTTGTGTACAATTTCTTTTAGGATTCTTTAATAAATAGAAAGTTCGATAAAACAGCATTTATCTGTAACATAATATATGTTTTTACTGTAACTTTTGATCAATTTAATGCAACCTTGTATAAAAGTATACATTTCATAAAAAAAAAAATAATAATAATCGTACTGGCCCCAAACTTTTGAACAGTAGTCTATATTGTTACAAAAGATTTATATTTCAGATAAGTGCTGTTCTTTGGAACTTTCTATTCATCAAAGAATCCTAAAAACAAAAACAATTGTAAATTGTACCAAATCCTCATGTTGGAATGATTCCCGAAGGATCATGTGACACTGAAGACTGGAGGAATGATGCTGAAAAATCAGCTTTGCATCATTGGAATAAATTACAGTTGACAATATATTATTTTAAATTGTAATAATATTTCACAATATCACTGTTTTTACAGTATTTTTGATCAAATAAATGCAATTTTAAAAAATCTTGCCGATCCCAAACTTTTTAATTTAACAGTAAACATTGTATTGCGATACTTTTTTGACAACAAATTGAACTTTTTTTTGACAGTTATGCATTTAAATGCACATAAATAGAAAAACATTTTAAAGTATATTGTAAATGATTGAAATAGTCATGTTCACGCCTTTAAATCTTTACATTGATTATTTACATAATACAGTAAAATTGCTGTATTGCACTAGGTACTATACTTTTTCATTTCTGCTGTGAAACGTGACTTAGACAAGTTCCTGACAGTTTTGTTGAGATTCACCCGCTCGATCTGAAATTGATTCGGTCCCAGCATTAGCCTTCGGATCCCCCCCGCACATGTGGCGGAGGCTTCCTTGCCTCATTGCCTCCCCAGCATGGGTGACACAGTCTGCTGGCTCCAACTGACACCCTGATGTGTGGCTTCTGCTGCCCGAGCCAAGCTATGGCTGCCAGGCCTGGAAGGAGACCAGGGCCAACCAACAGCTGGAGCTGAGCTGCAGGCCTGTCCAGGCTTCAGGCGATGAATCACTCACAATTAATATTTAACTCCTGCCTGCTCCACCGGAGGCCTCCAGGTAAGGCATCTCCGTCCAGCTCTGTAAATATATGATGCGCTGCTCTTAAAGGATTCTGATTGCACTGCAGGAAGATAGCTGGGAAATATGAGAGCGCTCTCTTGAGCTTTCCCTTTTTTGGATCTGTGGATGGTGGAAGTGAGCCGCACCCCTCCTGCTTCTCCTCTGATTTCATAGATCTCTGCGGTGCACCTGCAGGCATGCACTCAGATCTCAGACTAGCTGCCGGATCAAAGCCGTAATGCTGGACTTTTGAAATAGACGCCCGGATCACAGAAGCATTTTTGAGCCACCCAGCTCTACATTTATATTCAATGCTAAAACAACATCTACTCCCTACAGGCTCCTGGTGGAGCAGCGAGCCAGCTGGGTAATGGAGTTTTCAGATGGGTCATTCCTGATGACTCTCAGGCTGTTAACTGTCTGCGTTCCAGTGATTAGTACTCCAGCCTCCATCTCTCCTATGACGCACACACACGCACATGGCGGTTGTGATCTACGTTCCCCGCTGGTTCTCTCTCATTTGCATTCGTGTATGTTGATCTGGAGCTGTTGGAAAGTACATAAAATCGTACTTTATGGCTGGTTGTAAAAGTCTGGAAAAAAGCACTGGATTTTAAAGGTGATGTGTGTAATTTTTTCGACGTTAAAATACTTTACTTCATGTGTGGACTTCCCTGCGTAAGGTTTTGGGTTAGTTTATATGAATGTGTAAATTTAAATGCAAGGGCAAAAAAATGGGCCAAGCCCAAAATGGCTAAACACTAAGCTTTTAATTGCCTTAACCACAAATTATATGTCAGGAAATTAGCAAAACTTAAAAAGCCATTGCTGTCTCAGAAAAAACCCCATCAAAGGCAGAATTACATTTTTGGCAGAATATGGGAAGTTGTGTGTGTGGAGTGAATGATCACAGTGAAACACGAGTTGCATGGTGATGCTCCAGAGCGGTGTCTTTGAAAATCTGGTGAAATATATAATAAATGCATCGCTACCACACTGAAGCAGGGAGGAAGTGTGTCATTGTGTGGGGAGCCTGGTATTGGTGAGCTACTTCACTGTAATAGTGCTTTAATGCTTTTGAGTGCAGGAGAATATTGCGGAATGGTTTGTTTCCCACAAATGAAAAGTTATCTAAAGAGTAATGATCCAATGTTATTTTTCAACAATACTATGTTGCGACCCAAACTGCAAAGACAACCAAGAAGTGGCTTGAGAACAAGTCCATCAGGCTCATGTTTTGGCCTGGTCAGAGTCTCTAAAGTGAATATTTGGCCTCACATTAAACTCAAATCAACTGGGAGACATTTTTCAACTACTCATTAAATATTTGAAGCCATTAAAGGGATACTTCACCCAAGAACGAAATTACCCCATGATTTACTCACCCCCCTATAGGTGTATATGACATTCTTCTTATATTAAATTATTAAGTTATATAAAAAAATCCTGGCTTAGCTAAAAAAAAAGTGCATCCATCCATTATAAAAGTAATCCACATGGCTCCGGGGGTTAATAAAGGCCTTCTGAAATGAATTGATTTTTTTTTTTTTTTTAAGAAAAATACCCATATTTAAAGGGGTGGTTGCATGCGATTTCACTTTTTTAACTTTAGTTAGTGTGTAATGTTGCTGCTTGAGCATAAACAGTATCTGCAAAGTTACAGCACTGAAAGTTCAATGCAAACGGAGATATTGTCTTTAAAAATTGTGGCAGTTTATTGCGTACAAAAACAGCCGGTTTGGACTACAACAAGCTTCTTCCCGGGTTGGTGACATCATAAACCCTTGCTATTAACATAAACACTGCCCCCGCGAACAGGCAACAAAGTGGGCGAGGCCACGTCGCAGTCATTACGAAAGAGAGAGAGCTGTTGCAGAACTACAAACTACATTTGGCCATCCAACCAATCTAAGACCACTGTGTTTTTCGGAGGGATGGGCTTCACAGAAGCAGGAAGCAAACGAGCCGTTCAAAGGACAGTGGAGGTGTGGAATAAAGGTAAAATATAAGAAAAATATGGCGTTTAAAAAAAAAAAAAGAAGTATTAAGACTTATTATACTGCGCCCCATTAACACAACCAAGCCTAGAAAAAAAAAAAACACGGAACCACCCCTTTAAAACTTTATAAAGTAAAATATCTAGCTTCCAGCCGACGGCCGTCTGTATTCAACTTATGAAAAAAGCATAACTGGCGTAACTATGATGTCGGACGTAGCGTAAGCATTTTGAACTGCGAGAGGCGTTACACTTTCTGCATAAGTTGAATACGGAAGGTGGTCCGCCGAAAGCTAGATATTTTACTTTATAATGTGTTAAATATGGATATTTTTCTCACACAAACCTATCAATTCGCTTCAGAAGGTCTTTATTAACCCCCGGAGCCGTGTAGAGCACTTTTATAATGGATGGATGCACTTTGTTGAGCTTCATGCAGGTTTTACCTCAAAAGCAATCAGAAGCACATGAAAGCTTGCTTCCACCACAGAATTAAAAAATAAATTAAAAGATAATTGCAACTTTTTATCTCAAAATTCTGAAATTCTCCCAATTGTTAGTTTATCTCAGAAGTCTGACTTTATAACACGCAATTGCAACTGTATATCATGCAATTCTGTCTTTATAACGTGCAATTGTGAGTTTATATCACGCAATTCTGATTAAAAAACGTTTCTTTTTTTTTTTCAGTGTGGAAACAAGCTTGCATATAGCAGCAGCAGGCAATTGAATGTGAAAATTCAACACTATAAGTCTGTGGCCAGGGCAAGCTAAGCTTGCTCAGCCTTACTTTGCCTCATTTCTGATTCATATTTCTAGAGACAACGTGTTAGGCCTATTTGAAAGTGAAAGTGAAGTGACGTGTGGCCAAGTATGGTGACCCATACTTGGAATTTGTGCTCTGCATTTAACCCATCCAAGTGCACACACACAGTAGTGAAGACACACACAGTGAACACACACCCAGAGCAGTGGGCAGCCATAGTATGCTGCTGAAGAAGTTCTGTTATGAAACCCGTGAATTGCCAAATCCACAGAATTAAGTTTTTTTGCTCTCAATAGTAAGTTTGCTGAATTACCATTCGATTAGGGGGGGCACGTTGTGTCATCTGGGGGGCACTGCCCCCCAATGCCACCCCTTGGCGACAGGCTTCAGTATAACATGTCACAGCTGGATGCGTAAACTTATCAAAAGTATTTCTATCCATATTTCCTGAAAAGCGTTTGAAACCCACATTTTTTTTTATTACAGAATATATTGAAATTGGTTATTAGTACATTTTGGAAGTGGAACAAGGCTTAATGACCAATTTGTAAATGGGCCAATCAGAACTTTCAGTCTATTGCACTGTGGCACTTTGGTTTGATTAGTCGCTAGTTGCAGAAATGACTTTAGAAAAGCTCCTATATTAATGCCTTAATGAATGAATGAATGAATCCGGTATGCATTTTCTTTGGCAAAGCCTGACCATAGGTCAAGCACCTCTATGTCAACAAGGGCGTCTCACTGCTATGTAGGACACAGTTTGATTATTATGTGAAATGGTGGTATCCCCATGTCTTTTCATCTCATATTTTGGCCTGACGTGGTTGACTGGGGCTGAATATATAACTGGCCAATAGTCTTCAAGCTTCATGGGAATCGCCATGGGGACATGCTTTTTGTGATGATTTCCTGTCTGGAAGATTGAGGGACGCCTCAGGGAACTTCCCCTGAGCCTCTCTTTCTCCACAAAAGGAGGAGCGCGATGTGACTGCCTTTGTCCTTCACATAAATGGGGCGAACCGCGGAGGCCAGATTTCCCCTCTGAGCTTTTAGAATACTCATTGTTTTACAAACAAGTCTTTGCGAATATTAATATTCATATTTTTATAGGCCAAAGAAGTCGCATTGAATCAATTATGCAAGGGGAGCCTTTCTTTCTCTTCTATAATGTGAACGAGCGACATTCTCCTTATGAAAGGTTGCTGTGTCACACCCCTGAAGAATCTGCAGATGTAGAAAACGATAATTACATCTCTGTCTCGTGTAATTTTGTCATTACGTGGCCCCTATTATCCAGATGTACAATACATTGTGTGGGGTGAATCTCTGAGGATTCTGGGAGAAAAAGCACTTTTCATCGGGTCAATATTATACATTTTAGATGAACCGTATTCTGTATTTAAACCACCCCGTTGTAGAAGTGCCTGATGAAATCTCTCCATTTCTCTGCTGCTGGTGTATATTGCCAGAGCGGTTAATGGCCTAATAAAAACCAAGCATCTTCCCCTGCATATGTAATGTATGAGGCTTTAAAAAAGCGTTATTGCTCCTCCAAATCCGAGCTGCTTGCTTGAATATGATGGACCGTGGGAGTCCACCTACACTGCTGAAACCAATGCCGCTCTTTCTAATAAGAGCTTGCCTTCTCCACCACGTGCTGAAAAGCATGGTGTGCTTAAACGGCAAGAAGAGCAGATCGGTTACATGTGAAGACAGCCCACGTCCTACCCATGATATCAAAAACAACCACGGCAGCAAGTTTTCGTTTCATTATACGCTAAAATAACAGACTATAGATGTTCAGGAACGCTTAAATGAAGACCTTGGATTTGATCACCTCTGAGCCACATTTATTCCCCTATCGTAGGCTCACATCCTAGGGATACAACCAGCATTTGATTTCCTTGCAAAGGATTTCTGCAGCCCTCCTTCACAGTTCTTAGAAGGTTTATAATACCTGGAGAAATAAAACCATTCATCTCAATGGCAGCTGCTCAGCTGGCACATGGCACACGAGCCATTCACAAGAGACTATCGTGTCCAACATGGCAGACAGGGAAAAATGCATGTCAATTTCACACTTTTAAGGCTCATCTAGAATAATATAACAAAATATTTAACATTGATGTTGCTTGGAAAAAAAAGCCAAAGCCAAATACTTTGTACGTCAACGGAGAAATATGCTTTTTCAGTCACATTTCAATAGGAATCCATGCAATTATTAATTTTGTGTGAGGGCGAACGATTTCCTCATGCATCACAACGGTTTCAAGTCGGTCACACAAACCAACTGTATTGACAACAGGAAGCTTCTTGGTTTGATAGTGACTTCTGTGTGAGCTGTGCTTCTTTTATTGGACCTTTATTGCCCGCAAAATTTTACACAAAATTTGTGACCGCACATTAATGCTGCCGCCTTGTGCTATCGGAAATGTCCTACTTCCCACTTTTGAGGTCGTGATTACGAGCTCATCGCATTTAAATTTTGACTTGAGAGGGTGTTCATGTCTACATTTTTAACTAGGAAACTAGTATTTATGATAATTCTGATAGCACATGAAGGCAGCGTAATGGTGTAATAAACACATTAGTGTCTGTTTTTATGGGTTTCTATGTGTAAGCCATCCGCCATATTGGATCGGTCATATCACCGGTCCGTGACACTCGAGAGCAAGTTGACTGAGCACCTTAACTAAGTTAGACTGTAGTTAGATATGCATGTATGACTATCTATATTTGCAATAGACTTCAGCAGATGATTTTGCTAAACTAACACAATACAAGATAGAGGCGCCAGCTAACACGACATTAAAAAGTTACCATAGTTTATAAACCTGCAATATAAAACAACACATTCTTACCTGTGAAAGGTTATCCCATTTCTCCAGGAATCTAAATTTTGGCGGTTTTACAACCAGTAAACAACCATTGCTACGTAATGTTGTAGCTTCATTGATTTTTTTCTGTGAGTGACGACACACTGACCGTCCCAAGATGGTGGGGCGGAGCGATCGAGTGTGGATCTAGGTATACATATCTATAATGGTGACTACCAGCAGGGGCTAACTGCTCCATGCAAACCAGTAAAAGCTTGACCACATAGATAATCCCATATTGTAAACCTTACTTTCAGTTAGGATTTCAATATAGTTCACTTTGGCCTGCTGTGCAAAACAAGCCTGTTGGGCCAAATAATATAAAATTGATTGGTGATGAGAAGAAAACCCATAGCGTCCGTTTGAGCTGATGCAATGTTCAATTAGCAGCTTATCTTGTTTGCTTATGGACAGTGAATCTAAACACAGGATGGACTCAATGAGGTGATGTACTTACCAAATGTAATCACTCCCTCAGGCCGTTAGAGATTCTGGGCCAAGATGCAAACAAATCCACCTCTGAAACACTGAGGAGGTCCATGAATGTGGTAGGTCATTGTGCATTTCTGGAAATTATGTACTTTGGCCATGGAACTAGATTTTGCAAGGATGAAACAGTTTTTTAGACAAATGTTTAGAAGTAAATATCTATTAATTGCCCTGTAGGGCAGGCCAAGAAAGGAGACAATTCTATGGTTCTGTTCCAAAACCTGAATTGCCTTTCTGTCTACTGCCTGCAAAGGCAGCTGCCTTTTAAGAGCGCCTCCAAAAATAACTTTCTACATATGTAGCAACTCAGCAGACCTGACTAACAGCCCTGTTTCCCTCTCAGTCGTCCTCAGAGTCCACACTTTTGTGACGTAATCCTGATTTGACTATCAGGTAGAGTCTTCTGTAGAGCTGGCCTTAAGGGCACATAGGGGGCGCTTTTGAGCACCTTTCTGAAACCTGAAATGACTGAGATACACTATGTTCCTGTGGATGCTCGTTGTGTCCGAAATATCATAAGTGTACATAAAGTATACCATTGGGACAGGGCAGTGGTTGATTTAAAAATAGTTTGAGGTTAGCATGTTGCTATGCTAACTAGGGCTCTGCTCAGAATATCGATACAACGATACATCGTCATGAACTCCTGACGATGCGCGTATCGATACAGAAGCTGCCGTATCGATACTGTGTGCTTTTGAATGTCATCAACGCGACGCGAGCAGCAGTGCAAGACATTTAAAATGGAGAAGAGGTTTTCAGTTGATGAATGAACGGAACATTGCAGCGCCTCACATCCATTAAATAGCAATACTCTTTGTGCTTTGTTGCTATTGATATAAAACAAAGTCTCAGATTTCAAATTACTTCCATTTTATTACGAAATTCAAAAAACATAAATACCGTTATGGCGCTGTTGGCGTGAGATCGCTTTGGCGCAGCTCAGCTCTAGAGAAGTGGCCGCGCGCAGCGCACGTGAACGGATCTTCTCTTCCGCCTTAATATTTAATACCAGTTACAGCGCGAAATAAACATGAATGAACATCTGAACGTGTGTTAAAAGATAGAGTACAACTTACCGAAACCCGTATCATGTCACATGGAATAGCTAAATCAGTGTTTCAAACGCGGAAAGGCGTCAGTAAAACAGCTTGTAAATAGTGTCATGTAACGTCACATTTACCTTAGAAAAAAACATATCCAGGTGTCCATAAACTCATTAGTCAGCCAGAAAAATTGACTCTTGAAAGGAGCATTTGGCTAAATATATGCACCATATTCCATATTCATTATAATTTTTAATGTTCTTCAATATTTAATGCATGTTTGAATTAATCTGGCAAGTTTTTATGACAGCCACCATTTAAATGTTTATATTTAAAAAAATATGTATATGATTATGTAATTTGTAAAGTTAATATTATAACTTTATTATTATAAAAAAATCATGTAATTTAGTGTAATTTAAGTGTTTGTAGCTACAAATCAGTTAATTTTTACCTTTAATATTATAGTACAACTGACTTCCATAGTTTACAACATTAGTGAGATTTGTTTTCCCAAATTTGTTTTAGATTTATCGCTATATTTGTTCTACATTCCAAAATTTGCCATGTATTGTACCTGATATATATCCAAAATAATCAATATTGAACCAAGCCTTTCCAAATTTTGTGACAATTTATTTATTTCATTTAACTCATAGTTTTTTTAATGACAAAATCAAAATAGTTTTTTCAGTTATCACAACTGTTATAACTCTGGTTATTCAATAAACAGATATTACTGTTACTAAACTCTGCTCAAAAGAAATTGAATTCCAAATTGATCCATATCGTGATACGTATCGTATCGTGACTTCAGTATAGTGATGCGTATCGTATCGTGACATTGTTGGTGATACACATCCCTAAACTGTTACATTCTAATAAGGATAAAAATCCATAGCACACACAGACACATTATGAAAAAATGCCCATTTTAATTAAATGTAACTTTTTATATTGAGACGTCTTGGTATTTAATATTAATAATTGTAATGGATCGGTGGCTGTAATGATGCGCACAGCGAATGGAGTAGAAAACAAAGCAGTCTTTAATAATCCCAAAACTGAAAGCTCAGGATATCATTGGAGAAACTGAATACACAACAATGTGACATTTACAATACCAGACAATGAATTAAGGAAAACTCAGGGCTTATATGAATTGAATTGAATTGAATTGTGATGAACTACTTAACCTAGGAGACGCGTTTCCACCGCAGGAACTTTCCCCAGGAACTAGGAACTTTGGGGTGGTACTCTGTGGGTTTCGACCGCAGGAACCAGGGTCTAAATGAAGTTCCGGGTAAATATTTCCCCCCCAAACGGCCCTGCTTGCGAGGTAGTACTTTTTCAAAGTTCCGGAACTTTCGGGGGTGGGACTTGGGTGCTGAACATGCTGATCGGTAATTTTCAACCGGCATTTTTAAAAGTCTTGCGAGGTTCGTTCTGTAAATATCAGTCTTGCTCTTTCTGTCCGATGGCACGCGTTGTCTCAGCAATCGCACTGTCAATGTCCGTAATAGCTAGAGTTGGGTACGAAACCCGGTGCCAATATGGTACACCGGTACCTATAAAACCGGTATGTACCGGACCGAATCAGAACGCAGATTTCGGTGCCTCATTTCGGTGCCACTTAAATTCAAACGTGCTTTCGTGCTTTGGCTGGCGTCGAGCCAGAGACAGACACGCTCAGCGCTCGTCACATATCCCAACTTTTCAGTGTTTTCAACCACATAATGTTTATTTTAGGTTTCAGACATTTAAATGCTCATTGTCTATGGAAGCGGCAAAAACAATCCTTTCAGACAGTTATAACTTGAATATGTGTTTTAATTCATATCAGATACACATTATATAGTAACTATATAGTCTTACTCTATTCTTCTCCCAGTTCACCGGTCACTTACTTTCATGTATTTCGTGAGACATGAATGAATTTACGTGATGTAAATCCGACAGATCCGATTCTCGCAAACTAACATGGCGCCGCCCATCGTGCAGTATAGATCTAACTATAGACTAACACACGTTCACTCACACATATTTGAAAATCAGAATATCAGATAGTTCACGAGATAGTTAGCAACTTGAATCTCCTCCATACTTGTTATTGTTGCACTGTAGCGCACAAAAATTATTATTGTCCGTCGCTGACTGGGAGGAGCAGTCGCGCTGCGCGCAGTCCCACGTCTCTGGTCTAATTTGCCTAATCTTCGCAGTACTTTAGACCGCAGTGGAAACGCAGACAGTAGCAGGTCGGGGGGAAAAAATCCTGTAAAAAAAGTTCCTGGTACAAATTGTTCCGGGTAATTTCGGTGGAAAAGGGGCTTAACTAGGTAACTAAGGGGCCGTTTACACAACACCATTTTCAACTGAAAACAGACAACTTTTTATGTGTTTTGGCTGTTCATTTACACGACAACGCTGCTTTGGGGGCCTGAAAATGCAAGCTTTTGAAAAGGGGGTTTCAAAGTGCAAGGTTTTGAAAATGATGCCTATACTGTCTCCATGTAAACTACCAAAATGTGAATTTGTGAAAATGATTATGTCATGCACATGTGTATTACATGACCACGCATGCGTATTACGTGTTTGTGGGGTGTTTCCTGACAAAGTGACATCGCCAACTACTGGCTTGGCATGCATAATACAGCCTTTTTAGTCATTTTCGCAGATCTGTGTGAACAGAGGGATCGTTTTGAAAACGTTGTCGTCTGTTTTTAGTACATCATTGTCATGTAAACATACCCTAAGAAAACGGGAACACAGAACTTCTCTTTCGTTTTGTCCACCATCTTGGATGGATTTTTTTTCACTAAGCTTGTTGTAACTCATTCTGGGATAGCTTCACTGCTGAGATGTGAAGCATATAGCTTGTCAGTCGAACCAGTGACCACCTTCATACACAAACAGATGCCCAGCACTGTTCTCAAAGCCACTATCATTTAGACCCACAGAGTGCTATTACCACGGACAACTCAAGGCCATTAAAGTGACGCGGAAATGAATTATGGGTCATCTGTCATGGGGCCTTGTGGTAAAGTCCTGTGATGGTGAGAGATGAAGGTCCTTGCTCTCTCCAATGAGGCGTCCAGAGAACTGCCTGAGACAAACGACCCGTGTGTGGAGACACACCTTTCATGTTTGGCAGCTGGGTCTGACCTGAGGGATGTCTGGCTGTCCTCTTTGCCCAGCTCAATCCATATCTGTCCCAGAGTGGAGAAACTGGCCAAAGGGGTTCGGTTCACCAAGGACACTCCTCCATGTCATGTCTTAATGAACATAGCCTGACATCGCCGAATGATCTCAGTGGACCCAATGATTCATTCCCTCATCGTTCTTAATACATGAAGAAGGCAAGACTATTATTACATCTAACATGAATCATAGGACTTTCTTTTCTTCAGTTGGATCATAACCCCCATTGAATCACACTCCATGTCCATGTCTATTAGCTCTGAGGTCATTCATATGCTATTGTACTCCTAAAAGTTGACAAATCATTATCAGATATATGCATTTATGCTAATCCAATTAAATGTTATATAGAATGAGAATGTAACCTGGCTCGGATAGCAAGAAGCAAATCATAGTTTATGGCTGTCAGAAGCATCCTTCCCATTCAAGGCTGCCCTTTGAGATTTTTGAGTCAAGTGGACTTTGATACGTTCAAATAACTTTAATAAGTCGCACTATTATTTAGTAAGAAGTGTTTGAAATCACACATTCACCACTAAATTTAAGTTGACTCAAGGTCATCTAGCCAATTTTAGCCTAAAAAATGATGGCTGTAAACTAAAAGGGCATTGGCTATTTTAAAAAAATTATGAGCCTTTCAATACTTGCTGTTTGAACAGAGTTCATTTGGTCATGAACCAAACAAACCAACCACAAGGAGATTCACATTAAATTTTCAATTGAAGCAAAAAAGTATTTCAAAAATCGGACATAAAGACATAAGAATAATACTTTATTCCTAACGGCTGGGGAAAGGAGGCAAAGAACTACAATGGCATAACTGAATTAAAAACCATGGAGGAATATAAAACTTTAAATATGTTTATTATGTACATAGACTCAAGATATTTTACATTTATTGCAAAATATAAATAATATGCATACAAAATTTAAATTTGAGAGCATATAGGGAAACTTTTTCAGTAGGAGTGAGTGCTAAAGTGCCTTTTGGAATGATTTGCTTGTCGTGATTCTCTGATTGGTGGAGATTTCTCTGCATAATCATGGGTAATGTAGTCTTTCACTAGGAATTCCACTGTTGAAAAAAAAGAGTTTAAATAATGCAGGCTGATTGCTTTAACAATAGCATATACCATTGATTAACAACCTCATAGCTCACAGTAGGTCTGTCTTGAAAGATTTATGAGTTATTGTTCAAAATCAATTCCCCTGTAAAGAAAACTAATTGCATTTTTACTTACGGAAACCGACAGTTTAACTTTACAGGAAAGAAAACTTCACTTGTCAAGCCATTTCATAGGGTTTTTAAAGTCAGATCCTTGTTCTGGTGCATAACACTGCACTTGAAGCTGAAGCGCTCATATACAAATGTTTATTCCATGCCCTCTTTCTAATAATAATAATAAAAAAAGAAAATAAAAAAAGAATGCAGCTAATAATACTCATGAATTTCCCCTAGTGCCGAATTTGTATGAAGCAAGTGCAGAAGTTCATGCTCATAGTTCAACCTAACAGAAGTAATTTAAACCATAAGATTTCATAGACCAGAGGCAAATCTTCCTAACTGTTCATATATGATCTGAGAATTTATTGACACAGTCCAGATATCATTTTTCATCCTGTCAGTACGAGTGTACGGCATGCAAGTGTTCCATGGCGCAAGTCTGGTTTTGGCACAGACCGCAGGAAACCTGATTGCACAGGAAGCGGCATTAACTAATATGCTTATTTTGAGAAGAACGGCAGCTTCTAGATGTCCCAGAGGTTTGGCAGGAACCCACGCTGTCACTGGTTTCCATTAAAACACCACATCTCCAAAGTAGCCTTGGCAACTTCCACATGACACAGTCATAGGCCAGATGTTAATGGCACAAGCCCAGGTATTAGCCTCATGCTAAACGAAGATTAGGCAAATTATTCCAAATATTTTGATGGAAGGTCCTTACTTTCCAACCCACAGAACTAATTATGTGGTCAGTCCACGCTATTCAGACCCCCCCGCCCCCCCAAAAACTCAATCCTACCCTTAGATCCTCATGCAATCATGCAAATTGAAATTCTTTCTTTGTCCATGTCATTTTTTTTCTTTCTCTCCCTCACTCTCTTTTTTTGCTCTAGTGTTGACAGCATTGAGCTCCAGGCAGGGAAAGTAGGCCAGAATTACTTTTGCTTGGTTATCCCCAATGAAGCGTAGCTGGGAGATTCTCGGAGCAGGAACTCACAGGCTGTACAAGCACTGAGTCCAAGAGGTAGGCAGATGGAAAGCCAGTTTTGGGCCAGCAGGTATTTTCTTTGTTTAATTCCTCTTGCCTGAAAAAATGTTTGAAATACCAGTGAAAGTGTCCAGTCACATAATGATTAAGAAAACAAAAGCTGCCATCTTTAGGAATCAAAGTCTTTGGGCTTTAACAATATTATCAACTACATTTGTAATGTTCGATTATCTGTCTGGTTGAGCTACTGGTGCTTTTATCATGGAAATCTGAGTAGTTATTTACTGGCCCAAGTCCAATTAGTCCAATATCAAGTCAATGATATTCTGGCTCCTAGACATTCCTCTGGTCTCTCGTTCTCTTGTGTAAGTTTGTACAATATTTTTGCTTTCCTCACTCATTTTATCTCCGACTAGGTGAATATCAGATTGCTTTGCAAAGTAATAGCACAAACTAGGACTGTCACGATATCAGATTTTCACTACATGATTATTGTGGCCAAAATATTTTTATCACAATATCTATAGAAATTTTGAAGTGAAATTCATCTTTAACTTTATTTTGTCTCTTTCTTTTCGGCCATTGAATCACACTCAAAGTTCTAGCGTAGGGAGGCGGAGCAATAACTATACAAAAGCTAAAAATAACCCTGTTGATCGGCACTTTCTGCAGACTGGGGTATCTAATACCACATCTTTTTTACGGAATAAAAAACTTGATTTTGTGTGACAGTAGTAGCTATACTCTGAGGCCCTGTTTACACCTGGTTTTAAGATGCGTTTTGGTCGATCGGATCACAAGTGGTCAACAATAAATAAAGGTGTAAATGGGGTCTAAAACGTTTTGAGCTTGTCCACTTTCGACCACTTCCAGAGGTAGTTGAAAATGCTTTAGACCGGATTGCTTTCGTAGTGTAGACGCTCATATGGTCAAATGTGTTCAGACAGCCGCAAAAGACCGTCTACTCTCCACCTACTGACTTAATGAGTAAACAGTGCTAGCCAGACGGGATTTAAACTTTGTTGGCTGAAGACCCAAATTTGTTTTGAAGACAAAAAAACTTACCAAACAATGTTCTCTCACCCTTCCTGATTTCTAACACACACTCACAGCGTTCGGCTGGTCTTGCGGCTGTCAGAGCAGAAACCAAAGCTGATGTTCTTCATATGTTTTTCAGTCGTCTCCAGGCATGTTCACATGTAAATTGTGCAAGCTTATTTTGTCCATTAGATCGAAAGATCTGAAAAAGTCCATACATTTACCCGCCCAAAGACCCTCTCCTTGAAGAAATCAGGATAGAAGTGTTTGAAAGTGGACAAAAAACACCAAGTTAAAATGGGAATGTGTCCGCCTCATCTACTCATCTACGGTGTAAACAGGGCAGTCGTCGTCAACCTTTTTCCGTTAAATGATGGTGGCAGCCAGCGTTACAATGTTGAAATGTCAACCATGTAGTTATTGGTGCTGGATTATGTACATTTGTATTGTATGTCTAGTATTTTCTTTAAACATCACAGTTATTGTTGACAGAGGCGGACAGTAGGGAAGTATTTTTACTCTGCTTAAGTACATTTCAGTGTTTTTCTTTGGAAAACGTATACTTCACAACATTCTAAAGCATAATATTGTACTTTTTACTGCAGTATGTTTCATTTTGAATATCATTTAATATTTAATTGCATTTAAAAGTGTAGTACTTTCTAACTTTTACTCAAGTTTTACTACTTTTTTTATGAAATTAAGTATTAAAAGGGAAAAAAAAACCTTTTATTTATGAAATGTATTACAGTAAAAAGTACCACACCATGCTTTGGAATGTAGTGAAGTAAAAGTTTTCCAAAAGAAACGCACTGATAAAGTACATGTACTTGAAAAATGTACTTGAGTAGAAAGTAAAAATACTTCACTACTGTCCACCTCTGATTTTTGATACCAGTGTATTGCAGCAACCCTACCACAAACTATGCGGGATGAGATACGTGGCAAAATTTGGTACCAACACTACTTGCGCTAAAGATTAGTTCATCCAAGCATATTTTTATGGAAAGATGATTTCATGTGCAATTCACTCACAATTTCTACCCAGTTTCTAGTTGTTTTATTTTAATGTTGGTTTTACCTTATTTTAAATAAAGTCATCTTAAGGCCCCCTGGTTGAGAACCATTGCGCTATGGCCAAGTTGAGCACTTTTGATATGTTCTAAGTGTTCGCTTTCAGTGCATCAGCCAAGCATTCCATCTGTGTGTGGTATTTTCTCACCTTTAATGATTTGAACAAATCTTTCAAAGATTAGTTCATCCAAAAATTTGGCCTCACACCCTCATGTCGTTGTATGCATTTCTTTCTTTTGTGCAACACAAAACAAGATGTTTTGAAGAAAATTGGAGTCCAAACAACATTGGATCCAAACTGACTTTAGAAACATGCATTTTTCAAAATATCTTCCTTTGTGTTGCACAGAAATGCATTTAGGAATGCATGTATTGTACTTGATATATACCCAAAATAATCGATATTGAATCGAATCAGAATCGAAATCGAAATTGAATCGAATTGCAAGCTTGTGAATCGAAACCGAATCGAATTGTGAAATTTGTGTCAATACCCAGCCCTAGTGTGTTCACACTTGTAGTTCGGTTCGCTTAGTTCGTTTGTTCTGGAGAAAAAGAAAAAACAACAACATTTAGTTCTGGTCTGCTTAGCGTTCACATTGGCATTTTAACACTGAATCTAAAGATACCGAACCCGAAAGGCATTGGGATATGTTCACAACCTGATTGGTCGGCTTTTATTATGTATATTTTGTGACTGAACGTACCAAACATCCAAAACAATGCTGTGTGCTGGGCTAAATGCGCTCGTTGTATGTGTGTAGCCTACATATGATGGCATTTTGACCAGCTGAGAACTCGTGAAGAGCTTATAAAATGTGTCAAGGAGTCAAAACGGCATCAGGAATCCTTCCATCACACAAACAAACGAAGATCTGCAGCGAGGAAATAGGTTAACTGCAGGGTTCAGATGGCAGCGTTCACACTTATTCATATTAACCGCACTAAGAGAGCAATCGCAACTGGGTTTGTTTTAATCCAACCAAACATGCTAAGTTACGTTCACAAGCACCAACGTACAGTATTCTCACCACTATCTTGATTGTTTTTATTTTGGAACTGACTGGATAGTCTTTGTTGCTGTTAAACATGGTTTGAAATGGAGCTTATTTGGCTTCTTTGTCACAAATTGACAAGGATTGTAATAGGAAATGGAGCTCTCCTGATAAATATATCCTGTCCAGCGGTTTTACTTTGGCAGAGTTATGTCTCCTGAGTAAATTGTTTATTAAATCACAGTCAGTTTTTTTTCCTCCAGTGGGAACAAGGATAATAAGTTTTCTTGGGCTGTTTTCCAAGGAGCGAGCAAGGCTTCTTCCAACAGAGGATGGCTTCCCCCAACCATGAAAAGGGAAGGTAGTCCACTGATTGCCTTAGTCCTCACCGCTGCCTTAATTGGGCTGCAGCGGTGCTTGTAGCTGGAGGCAGAATGTGCATGTGTTGTGTTTCTGTGTCTTTGATGCAGACAGTGAGATAGGCATAGACAGCCATCATCAGACACACGGTCATGCCAAGCTTCTATCGGCCTAATCCTTTTCTCTGTTTCTCTCTCTCTCTTCCTCAGAAGATCCCTTGTGTTCTGCTCTTTCTCTGTCTCGCTATCTCTCCATCTCTCTCTCCGTCTGTCTCTCAGCACGCTTCTCCCCCTCTCTTCTCATCTCCCTGTAAAGCAGTTCCAAAAAGCCCCTCTGGTCATCTCATTGGATCTCCTTTTATGAGGATTTTCAAGATTTTTATGCTACAAAAGTCAATTCATCTCGTAAAAAGTGAATTTTCAGAACGATAAAACTTAATTGCAACAGCAAATCACGCCTCGTATGACGTTCCTCAAAAGCTTGTTTCATCTCACCAGGCTCATTACGGGCTTGTGTTTTGGTTCACAGATCCAAAAGATGTTTGCATGATTCAAGCCCACGTGTCTGTGGGATTGGACTGTTTTCCGCAGCGCTCAGGGCTGGGAATGCCGGCACGGCTCCCACAGGCATCTGGCTGGGCAGCTGGCCCTCACTGTACATGTTCTCATAAACCGTATCATATCTTTCTGTACGGATCCCTAGTGTCTGGGAGTACAAAATACTTATTAAAATACTTATTAGTCATAATCATCCATGTACTGTGTACAAATGCATTTTTTATTTATTTATTTTTTTTACACTATTGGTCATTAGTTAAATTTCTTTCTTTCTTATTTTCTTTCTTTCTTTCTTTCTTTCTTTCTTTCTTTCTTTCTTTCTTTCTTTCTTTCTTTCTTTCTTTCTTTCTTTCTTTCTTTCTTTCTTTCTTTCTTTCTTTCTTTCTTTCGTTTCTTTTTTTTCTTCCTTTACTTCAACAAAAAAACAATAGGATTTCTTCATTGGCTTTGGGACTATTGCAGAAATTAAAGGGTTAGTTCACCCAAAAAAAAATTGGCGATCCAAACTGCTGAATCGACTCGCTGATTCATAACGCTTCGAAGCTTCATGATGCCGTGTTTTGAAATCGTCATCACTATATAAGTTGTTATTTAGGTTTTTTTTGCGCACAAAAACTATTCTCGTCACTCCATAAAGTTATTGTAGAACCACTGTAGTGAGATGGACTTTGTAACGACATCTTTAGTACCTTTTAAGGGTCTTGAGAGTGAACCGTGCATTGTGCCAATGGAGGCCTTTCAGAGCCATCAGATTTCAACTAAAATATCTTCATTTGTGTTCTGAAGATGAACGGAGGTCTTACGGGTGTCGAACTAAATGAGGGTAAGTAATTAATGACAGAATTTTAATTTTTGGGTGAACTAACCAGAAAAAAAAACTAAACATAGGCTATAAACGAACTACACTACGGTCGCATAACTTTAATGTCACCAGCATTAAACTTCTGCCAAGTCGTTATTTGAAAAAATATTTTTCCTGAACTGTTTGTTAGAATAATTTGCATAATTTAGGACGATGGAACTGGAAATTTTCCACATTTTGGCCTACAAAAATACATCATCAGTGCTTTAATGATGTTAGGGTTGACCTTTTGGAATTTAGTGAGGTAGAATAAGTCGTGGATAAATCTGTTGTAAAATGCTAATAACCTCTGTGATGGCACATTTCATATTTAGGTGCTAAGATACCATGTTGCTTGTCAGCTGTAAACAGCCTACATTTAGACTAATGAACTTTATTATTTGGTGGAATAATGTTGCTGTCATTTTATTTAAAGCCACAGTACATTCAAAAAGGAGAAAATCTGTCATCAATTACCCACCTTCCTGTTGTTTCCAATCCATAAGACTTAAATTCATCTTCTAAAAACACTAATGAATATATTTTTAATAAAACTTGAGAGATTTTTGTCCCAGAAATCCAACAGGTTTCATTAATATACATTTTCATTTGTGTTTTGAAGATGAATTAATGGATGACAGGATGGTAAGTCAATGATGACTGTTCTCAAGGTTAAATAATCATGAAAACTGTTGATTATAGCATCATATTTAGATCGTGGCATGACCGGTTGCAGACATGTTGAGCGCATGAATGTATTGATCTCGTCATTGCAACTCGATTTCTGCACACTAACGAATGCTTTCATCGTAACTAACAGTGCTCCAGCGATTGTAGAGGAAGCATTTTTTGATCACTTTCTATATAAAATTTTATCAGTTTATAAAACAGATTATTTGTATCCTACAAAGTGAAACAATGTGAAGTTGACCATTTAGTCACTGGTTTGATTTACTGACACATAGACAAAGAACATATGACTGTACATAAATCGTTACATATCAGAAATCACTGGTCACAGATCAGGCATTAGAATTAACACGGTTACTTACTTGTTGTGGCATTACTGTCAAGTCCATATCGAAAAATTAGTTTGCAAAGCCTGCACCGAAATTGCGACTGATTTACCAAAGAATCCACGGTGAAATGTACAGAATTCAAATAAATAATGCTCAATTGAGACATTAGGATCGTTTGGAAGGTGATGTTATTTGTAGTCCATCCTGAATTTCTCTTCTCTCCTCGTCATCTCACTAACACGCCAGTGGGCGGGGCCAAAGTTGCAATGATGAAGTAGGTGTTGATTTTCTTCTGGAGAGGCGGTCTTTCACCTGTAGATTGGCACATTCCACATTCCAGTCATACGCTGGGCTTGGTTACAATAAACGCTATTTTTGGACTAACAAATTTATAGTTCTGAAACTTACAGGATATTCTTATAGTATGATGACTTCTTATATGTCAAAATATCAGTTTTATTTCTCAGTCCATGACCCCTTTAAGATATATTTCAATGATATCTGTCAGGTAATAGGGACATTTTCTTGCCTTTTGTGCCAAACAACCATTATGTTTAAGGTAACATGGTGTTGTGATCCTGCGAGCTGAGAGCTGATATCCACGCCTACAACTGATAATGCACATCAAAGTGGTTGGAGGAGAAGCAAGCTGAGCCAATCTGGCATCATTTTACAGTCTCTCAGTCTATGCCAATACAATCTCCTGTTACTCTCCTTTCCTGTGTAATTATTTGGAATGACAGAGTCCAATTGTAGGCTCTCTATGTTCCAGGAGGAAGACGGCACGCTGAATCCTCTGAACTTTCCCTGGCTGACCTGTAATCTAAAACAAACGGAACAGAAAGAGAACGAGAGTAAACCAAGGGGTCTTTTTATGATTAATTACCTGTTGTTTTTTGTAAGCCGGCTCGGATCTGAATAATTGTTTCTTTTACCAGATGAACGCAAGCATGGCGGGTCTTAATCAGGACTGGAAGTAGGGCGTAAAACACCTGTTCTTGCACATGAATCGTTCAGCCGCACGGCTGCACTCTGGCGATGAGGAGCTCATGCGATGGTTTAACTGGCCTCTTTATTCAGAAGGACCAGACCCAGGGCATCGGTCCAAAAATCAGCCCACAAGATGACTACAATTAAAGGCTAATAGTGAGGATGTACCTGCGCATCTTCTCCCTCATCTGTTTCTCTTTACGGCGAGCAGGCTTCTCTGAGCTCAGCGCCAAGGGAAGCGGCACGTATGTAATGCAGTTACGCTGTCACTGATGCATGAAGCTCCGTGTCTGTGTCTTGTCAAGACCTTGGCACCAAAGTCAATTTGCTCGGGCTCAACAGAATTTAATATTTCTGTAATCAGATAAACGAGGAAGTTACGTAGGCCGGTTGTATTGATAGAAGGAAATAATTAAACTTGGAATAATTTCACCCTCTGCGCATTACTGTAAACTCCATAAAATCCCAGCCAGCAAAACCCTCCCTTGTCCATTTTCCCAGGTTTTATTGTTGTATGATAAGATTGAGATCTCGTAGCAGAGAGAGAGGAAAAGAGATAGAAGCGAAGGAAGATTCCATTAATGCCGGCCTGTTGTTCTTCCTCTCTTTCGCCACATCTGCAATGACCAGGATGAGGAAATTGACTTTCTTGAACACCAGACACAGTTGCAGGTAAATGCCAGTTTACAAGGCACTATTCACCAAAAGCCAAGGTATGGCAGACTCTGATGACATCATCCATACTCCCTCGACGTGACAGTCCCACTTTCAAATACTTCACACCAATTTTTTTTCCAGCACTTCAAAGCTCAAAAGTCTGAAGTTTAGTGATGTAGGAAAACTAACACTTGACAAAAACTTTTATATTAAAATCTAAAAAAGATATTAAATTACCACTATAACCAACAGAATAGTGACCAGCAGTCGCCATTATAACATTTAAAAATCTATTTTTGTCCTGAAGTATGAAGGAAAAGTCACAAAGTCTCATGAAAAACAAAACCTTTTCTTCAAATGAATCACTGAAGCTGTCAGTCAGTTCAATGCGAACTCGTGAAAACTCCTGTTTTAATGAATCTGTCAAAACTGCACAATTAATCTTTTATTTACATTGTGTCTCTGCTTTGTTTATTATAATGAGAGGATATAAATGTAAACTTATTCAGCGTTTTTAGAGATACTGAGCGGATTCTCACTACTGGTAACTTAAACACCTCTGATTGGTCATTATTTTCAACAGAAATCCTTGTGATTGGCTACAATACTCAACACTGCAAAATCACTTTGTAAATATTGGCAGCGCCGTTGAACTCACATGACACTAATATACCTACCAGATCGCTTTAATTTACTTAATTTTCTTTTTTATATAACAATACAAATATATTACTGCCACCAGATCAATGCAAGACCACACAAAACACACAAAGAACTTAAATGGTTGTAAATCGAGAATCTGGTTCTCTTTGCATTCACACTGGTTCCTGGTCTTGACCGTGGGTCTCTGTTCACTAGCTAGTTTGGGTTACTCAAAGTAGTTTCCTATTCTACTTCAATGGAAAACCATTTCCACCTCAGAATGTGAAAGACTACTTCAACTTTATAGCTATGACCACATCTCACTGACTTTATTTCTTGTAATTATAACTTGTAAATTATGACTATTTCTGTCAGGACCACTATTGTCAAAGATGATTGACAATTAGCTTATAGTTTGGATTGGCAGTATGGTTCTGTTCTGGGCAAGAACTCCCTGCGCATCCATGCAGTCTAGCATGGATAAGGGAGAGCAGCAATAACCCCCCTAGGGTAAACAGAACAGAACCAACATAATGTATTGCAGATATCATTAATGCCAATATTAAAATGTACAACATAATTCGGGAATTTAGTCTGACCCGAGGGGAATCAGAATGCCAAATCCTGATTGACGAGAGGAGGAGCTGGGGATGGAGGAGGGTAATTAGCTCCGGAGAAATGTGATCGCTGTTGATAATACTGAAGGAGCTTATTTGTATGCTGCAATAGACGTTGTATTCCTATAGGTTGACGTGATCAGCTGACAGTCAGCTGATGCGAGCTTGACTAACATGACCTGGCAGAACTAACACTATGCTTGATTTCTGAGAGAAATGGGCATCCATATACTTTTTTTTTTTAAAACACCATTTTATTTTATTATTTTATTTAATTTTAATTTTAAGTGCGCTCATTTAAAGCATTAATTCAGATATAAGACAAAGTTCTGCTTCAGAAACAACACATGCACTACCGTTTACAATTTTGAGGTTGTTTTTTTTAACCTCTTATGCTCTGGGACCATTTTGGGGGATTTCCGCCTGGATTTGGCCTACCCATATTGAAAAGCTTCCCATACCCACATACAGTGGTCTAAATACACAATTTTGGTGTGCCCCCCCCCCAAAAAAGGCGCTTTTTGGTTTTAAAGTCATTTTTGAAAGTGTGTAACCCAGGCCCTGTGAGCTCTAGCACCCTGCATACAGTTTTGGATGTTTCCACTAGATTCCAGAAAATACTGGGAGAATTTTGTCTGTATCATGTATGCAAGATTTATTCAAATGGATCTGAATGGAAGAATATGACCTTTTTAATGTAAATACGTTACTTTGTGTAAAACAAATGCCAAAGTGATATCTCCAGAAATGAGACATTCTAAGCTATCAAATGGTACCACATATGAGGTCAGAGCCCCTCCACAGAAATTTAAAATTTAAAGTATATACTTGACGATGTCATTCCGGACCCTGATCAGGGTCTGCAGAGTTTAAGAGGTTAAATGTGTTAAAACATGTCCTATTTTAATACATTTTAAAATGTAACTTATTTCTGTGATCAAAGCTGAATTTTCAGCATCATTACTCCAGTCTTCGGGGTCACATGATCCTTCAGAATAATAGGCTGATTTGGTGCTCAAGAAACATTTCTTCTTATTATAATGTTAAAATCAGCTGTGGATGAACAATATTGGAATGAACAGCCACGTTGGCGCATCTTCCCAGCTTTTCTTTCATCTGTTTCTCAACTAATGATATGAATTCTAACATATGAATGTGTTAGTTTTTAAAATAACCCTTTCAACTAAATGGCAATCTTGTCAAATGCCAATCCAAGACAATTCGCCCACTCTTCATCTGCAACTGGTAGCGGATGTTAATTTCCCTCCCTGGCCTTGACCATCATGAAGCAAATTCCAGGACGGTGAGAGCCAAACTCCTGCTCGACAAGGACGCAGTCCAACATCTATAACCACACAGCATGAGGCTGTGGCTGAAGTTACACAAATTTATGATGGGATGAGCTGTCCTCAAACACTGCTGCTGGTGGAAAAGAAAGTGCATGTCAGCGCCAGAAAGAGCGCAGTCTAAGATTTCAGATGATGAATTATTCGGAGAATGGCAGAGGCTACATTACCTCTTCATCTGGCCACTGTATAACATTGTTAACTGTGACGTTCTCAAATGAATCCAGACCCGAGGCTCGGTAATGAGGACTTATTGAATCTCTGTGAGGGGGAGATTAAACCCACCTGGGTCACCGCACACCTCTCACCCAGCTCTGCTTCTGCCCTCGTGGCACAGTGGGGGGGGGGGGGTGACATCACTCAACGCACGTCTCCTGGCCCTTTGAAGGTCATCAATCAAGGCTGCGTGACGATGTTGAGTTCACACTTGAAAAACACGAAGCACGAACGAGCAAACAACTTTTACGGGGTGCCCCAACACCTATCAAGCTTGACCTCTGGAGATGTCCTACCAAGCACCCGCGAGACGTACTGGAATTAAAACACAATACAGCTTGATCAGCCTTAAATGCAAGCTGAATGCAAGAACTTGCGGATGAGCAGTTCCTTCCCTGCCTGTAATTATTCAGACTCCATCTTTGGTTAATTATTGTCATTAGCGTTATGTGTTCTAAGTGAACGCATAATTTAAAGAGAAAGGAAAAAACTCGGATGAGCTTTTAAGACGAACAGATCATTTGGTTTGGGGGGAAATTGATCGAAAACAGCAGGGAAACAGCTGAAAAGGGAACAATTATTTTAATGACCTGACAATCGCAAATGTTGTACATTTGGAATTAGTTTTGGTGGTGTTCAGAAAGCTTTAGTGAGAGTGTGTGGAGCTTTAGAGCCGATAACCAGACTGGAGAAGTTCTGTCGCCATTTGTCAACCTGTAAGAGAGACTAATATCTGAGGAGCTGCTGGAAACTATAAAAGTTTCAGCACGTTTTATTGATGTCCATGTTCTATGATTCTCGGTTAAACTAAAGGCCAAAAGGTATTTCTGAGCAACACACACACACACACACACACACACACACACACACACACACACACACACACACACACATGTGATATCGGAGTTAAAAATCTGGATATAAATCTTTCTAGAAAAATAGGATGATTGTTTGGAAGGGAATGCTAGTGTCCTGCTTACTGGATACTTCATACTACATTCTCAAAAATAAAGGTTCCAAAAGGGGACTTTCACACCGATGCCATCGAAGAACAGTTTCACACTTTCAGTGAACAATTTTTAACCTTCATTTTTGTATATCATGATGCAAAAATTTTAGTAGCTGATAAACACCAGTGAAATTCCATTATTCTTGATTAGGGATGCACCGAATCCAGATTTTTGGGGTTCGGCCGAATACCGAATACACTGGTTAAGATTTTGCAGAAACCGAATACCGAATCCTACTCCCATCCTCAGTCCATTATCACAGTAAACACATTAATGAAGTAAACAATGTCCACAGCAGTGTAGGGATGCTCATGTTGACCGTTCAACCGTTAACCGATAGTAAGAACTTTGACCGATTAATACGATCAGTTAAATGGTCTAAATGTTTTTTTACGCTTTTTTTGTTTGTTTGTTTGCTGCATGGTTAAATAAAAATATGCTGTATTTGTTCACTCACGGAGCGCGTCGACACGTGCAACCACATCATGTCTAACCTCGCAAAATGAAGCAATGGGAAAGACGAAACTGTCGAAAGGGTGACAAAGTTACTTGCAAAATATGCTATGCGGTAGCCTATTAAAATACAGCAGTAGTAGTTACGAGCTCTTGACTGGTGGAAAGCAAATGAAAGGCGCTTCCCAAGGCTGGCCGCTCTAGCGAGGCGCTATCTCTGTATTCTAGGGGCATCAGTGACAACTGAAGCCTTGTTTGAGGCTTTTCGTAGTGTGGTTTTGGTCAAGTTTACTAAAGTAAACATTGTCACGCATTTTCTTCTCGCCGCTGTTTCCTGACCACGAGTCGCCCTCTGTCGTTTCAAAGAACAACACAGCGGCGAGCGCAGAAGGCGCGCGCACAGTCAGCAGAGGCTCGCGCTGCGGAGACAGACGAAAGTATAAAGGCTTGAGATGTTGTTTTCTGCCGCGGGTTTAACTGTCAAAAGGATGCACTCCAGACTTACCCACATCACTTAGACACTTTTTTAAAAACATACATGGTGTGGATTGAGGTACGCCTGCTATTTTTATTTGAAAAAAAAAAACAATTCCGGTTCTTCAAAGTTTCAAACGGATTCAGTGTATTTTCGTTTTGTCATCTGATTTGGTAATTAGTGTAGGCCTATTTGTTGTATTCTTTTTATTTATATTTTATCTGATCTGTATGCTGCTGTTCGCACAGTAAAATAAACCAGTGAAAAAAAGTCTTTTTTACGGGTCACAGACACTCGTCAATCATATTTTTATTTAATGCCAATTCAGTATTATTATCTTATCAGTTAACTGTTAATAATCGGATAATGAGCAGCGTTTGTCATTGGGAAAATTAACCGACATGAGCATCCCTACAGCAGTGTATTTTTAATTTAATTAAATTTTAATCAAGAATAGGCAACATTATTCCAGGATGTCTGTCCTTCCTTTGCCGTACCTGAAGTTGCTGCATTTTGGCTGCTGTCTGTAGATTCCCTCATGCACAACTCGTATTCTTTCGGATTTTTCATACGCAAATATTGGGTCACTGTGACTCATTTTGCGGGATCAGGTCACAAATGACTGATATTACTTCTGGTTAATTCATCACATGGCAAATCGAGTCAAATGCATTGAATACTGCAGTTTCTTTATTAGGTCAAAACGAGTGTTCTATATTTTGAACGGTATAAGTACTATATACTGCAGCATATGTACTGACATTGTAGTATGCTATTCTGAACATAGTTTGTGATCGCAGTCAGTTGCTCGAGTGAGGTTGCTAAAAGTTGCTAAGATTGGAAAAGGACGATATTAAAGAGAGGGAAGATGTGGAGCTAAACAGGTGCTCCTTTCTCTGTTCAGAAGCAGTGCAGCGTGAGCAAAAGCTTGTTAAAATCCTAATAGTAGCTATCAAAGGCTATTGATTATCTTTCCCGACCTGTTTGGGTGACAAAGTGAGCATTAACACAGGCCAGTGTGAGAGATCTGTGTTCCTGCAGGCTGTGTGTCCTTCGGGGTGGCCTGCTTCCTCACGGCCAGGTGGATTTTGGTGTGAAGCCCGCCTCAAGCGGCTAGACAGTCCCATTCACTCTCCTGCCACCAGATAATCCATTTTCCAGGCTCACATCAAACAGCCTGCCCTGAGGCCCACTGCATACTCCTCACACAGCTTCTTCTCAACGGGCTGCACAAATTGTATACACTCACAAACACATCTCATCACAGAATGCTTCCATGTATCAGATCATAAGTGTTCCCTCCTTTTACATATAAAAACACATGCAGCCACAAAACAGTAATGAGTAGTATAATTTGTTAAACTTTTATCCTAGATTTATTTAACCCTTAATCGTCCCTTGGGGTCCAGCTGACCCCACTGGACTTTTCCTCCATTTTTTAAAAGTGTTCCCTTCATCTCAGGGCCATGAGACTCGGTGACTTTTCCTAAATAATCTATCTAAACATGCACAAAAAATCTGGGCTTGATTTGGTTGTTCTAAAGTTGTGTAAAAAATGTTTACCGTTTAAGTCCCTCGGGGTCAGATTGACCCCACATTGAAAATGAATGGGAAAGTGTAAAAAATATTTTTTTTTCACTTTTTTTGTCAATTTTTTTTACTAAATCCAGTATAAATCTGAAAATGTCTACATTTATATCAAGATCTGGTCCTAGAGCATAAACACAAAGTGGAACTAACTTTCTGTCTCATACACACACGCACACACACACACAAACACACACATGTGTGTGACTGCAACAGAGAGCATTTTTATAGAAACTGGCAAATAAAATCAACAAAACTGGCATAAATCTGAAAAAATTCCATACATAAATGAAGGACAAATACTAGAGCACAAATGCATCATGGAACGATCATGAGAAAGAGAGGGAAAAGGGCAAATAAAAGAAAGATGAAAGGCAGCTCAACTTTTGTATAACTTCCCTATGGACCTCTAGTGGATAATGTGGTCATTGCACTCTTTCTCTTTAACTATAATTCCTAAAGTTTTTCCACAAATCTACAGATGGCGGTATTCTATCCCTAACACATAGAGCAATGTCCAAAAACTATTTATATTTATTTAAGATCATCATTCAAGTGATTTTTTCATAAAAAAATAATTTTTAATGAGCCAATTTATGACATAGTTAAGTATTTGTGCAGTAAATAGGTAAAAAACTACCAAATACTCACAAAAACACAGCATAAATGTATAGCTGAGAAGTAAAAAAAAAAAAATGATATATAGTTTTCCATGTAAAAAAATTATATTTCCTTATGCAATCGCTCTGTAAAAGTTTGGGGTCTATCTGACCCCAAGGGACTCGAACGTAAACCCTACTTGAGGGGCGATTAAGGGTTAAAGTCTGAGTGATGTCAAATCTGTCCTTTACTTTCTAGATACTCTGTATTAGTTGCTTTGTGTTATTTTATAAAACTTTAAAACTTAATATTGTTTCTTGTTGCTTGACTGGCAGAGCAATGCTAAGATCAGGGGTTCAGTACTGAACACACATGCAATATATCATATACGCATTATAATACTGTCACCGTCACAGACACGCCAGGCTCCACAGTCACACCCACACAGTGCTCACTCTCCCCTGAATACTAATCACCAGCACCTGTTCCTCATCACCGCAGCACTCAACACCAGTACACATGCACACACCTCTCAGTCACTCATTAGCTGCCTCCCAATTCAGAGGCTGCATCCTTCGAAGGCCGATTTCATCACTTGTGGCGTGACGAAGGCTGTCCCAATTCAAAGGCTCCTTCAAATGTGTTCTTCATTTCACATGAAATGAAGGATACAACAGATGGATCCTTTGCGTCCTTGCCTACCTCAGAATTCCTTGCGTGCCGGTGACGACAGAATTGCAGATTTACACTTTTAACCCCTAGGAGTCTGAGCTGTTTTGGGGCCCTTTAGAAATTTTGACATGCTCTTACATTTGTGTTTTTTTCAGTTGCTTATAAACATATTAATGGCAAAAGTGTAATTACACTGTATACAGCACAAACTGGGCTACCATAATATGTGAGTAACATGTATGTGCATGCTTGTATTTTTGAGAGAAAAATGTTTATGCATGATTTTTGAAAAAAAAAAAAATGTTTTAAAATTAAGGCCTCAAAACACACAATAGATATGTGTTCACAAGACTTTTTACTCCAGGGTGTATTTCCATTGAGTTTTTGCTTCAAATTGATGTGAGAATCATTGAGCCTACTCATTCACATAAAACAATACCCTGATTTCAAATTTGTAAGACTTTCTTCACAAAGCCTGTATGCGAGGAGGCGTGATATCTAATGAATAATGATGAGTATCACCTGAGAGGACAAAGGAACATAATAGCCTGCATACTGACCTGCATAATGAGCTTCATACCTGACTGAGAGAGCAAAAAAATGCTCTTCTTATTTACTAGAAACAAGACAAAAATTACTAAGAGCATTTTTGTACTATTTGTTATGTTTTTGAAAGTAGTCTCATTTGACTACACTTAAAAATAAATGCTCTTCTTATTTAGTTGAAAATTGTATTTATCTAGTAAATGCATCTGATTTAAGAATGTTTAAATATTTAGACTAGAAACAAGACAAAAATGACTAAGAAGAGCATTTAATTTTTTTTTTTTTACTATTTTTATGTTTTTAAAAGTAGTCTCATGCTAAAAAAATTAAATAATTAAAATTAAGATACAATTTATAGAAAACAAAATTCACTTTAAAGAAAGCAATTCTATTTCTACAAAACAAAACAAAAAATCACTTTCTACAAAACAAAACTCCAGAATCATTTCTGACATCTCTGACATCTATTGTCGTGCGTGAAATGCGTCAACGCGTCGGCGGCACATTATTTACGTTCTAGAATGGAACAGAAGATCTAGAATAATGGCAGCTTCTGCTCCCGGGCATATTGAAAATGATCATTTATCATATAAAGCCAGACCGGGACATTCAAAAGTGTGGGAGTACTTTAAACAGAAGCCGAATAAAACAGTGCTTTGTTCGCTCTGTAATTCCGGTTTCACATTGCGCGCGGTGGCAGAGCAGGAGCTGTGCGCGTGGAGAGCGGGAGCTTTCACACTGCAGTCAGTGTTGCCAAGTCCCGTTTTTTTCCGCGGAATTGGGCTACTTCTACACTGTTGCCGCGGGCTGTGTCTCATGTCCGCGGGTTGAAGCGATCCCAACTATGTGATATTTATCCCCGGGAATGAGAACTTTAGCAGGCAGCCCTGCAAAAAAACCACACATATTTAACCCCCCGAACGCGATGTTTACCAGAGAACCTCCCCGAAACGCGATTGGGCTTGTTTTGGGCTAGTTTTGAGTAGGGCTGAACGATTTTGGAAAAAAATCTAATTGCGATTTTTTTTAACCAATATTGCGATTGCGATTTAATATGCGATTATTTTTTAAACTCTTTATCTTCTGTATTATTCAACAATACATCATTGTATAGTAATGGTGGAAATCTTTAATTGGTACCTCACGATCCGATTCCGATTCTGGGAGTCACGATCCGATTCCAAAACAATTCTTGAACTTTTTCCTTATTAATTAATCTTATTAATTTATTAAAAACTTAAAATGTTTTTTATTATGATATATGTAATTATAAGCTTTTTAAAATAACTAGGACATAACATTTTAATTAAAACAATTGCATGTTAATAATTTTAAATATATAAACTAATATAGCTGCAAAACATAAGCTAGTAAATCATAAAGAGGAACAAAAAACATATTACAAGCAATGAACAAAGAGTGCTTTCAGTATTTAAGAGTGTCTGAACTGTGAGTGATTTTTCTCTTTCTCAGCTTTACTGTTGTTTGATTATTAAACATGACATCATCATAGACAGCGGGAGACCTGCATTCACACTAATGCACAGATCTCTTTTGAAATATAAGATGTTTTTGCCCTGTCTGATTAATTCATTAAGACATTACTGACGGTGTTTACATTAATTTTGCGTCATAAAAGCATTTTGAGACTCACACAGACGCGTGCTCGCGAGCACTCTTCACAAAGCGCCGCGTGAGCATTTGAAATGGAAAGCCTTCTGTCAGTGAGTTACTTATCTTTTAATATACAAGCACACTGCATTCCTAACGACATGAATGAAGCCTTCGTTGAGCGTTTGTAAGGAAAATACCGGCGGGCGAGAACACACTCTGTAAGCGTGACATCAAAGCTAAGTTTCTCACAGCGCATATCCTGTGCAAAGAAGCCTGCGAATATCATTGCGATTCGCGCCGTCAACCGTTCCGGACGTTATGAAATATTATTTTATGGTTCGTGTGTGATTGTGTGTGTGTGTGTGTGTGTGTATGTGTGAGAGAGAGAGAGAGAGATAATGGAAGCAATCAGAATCGTTCAGCCCTAGTTTTGAGTAATGAATGGGTGGGTTTTGTTGTGAAAACCTGGCAACCCTGCTGCCAGTGTTCTCTCCATGGTTCTCTCGCGCAGCTGAACCGTGGCGCGTGTATTGCAACAGACGGTCACATTTTCCGGGGTTCTTCTCCGACCCCAGTACGTCTCGTGCTTTTATTTATTATGGGCTGCATATATCTGCTGTTAATGCGACCTGGTTCCCCTCTGTCCCAAACACATATGCATAATAACATGCTGTATATTAGGTAGTTTGCATTATTAAAGTAACATTAAAGTTAAGATATGCCTCTAGCTTTAATCATTTAAATGTGTCTTTGAAGTTTTGGCAAAAACTTCTGGCAGCTTTAGTCGTTGTTTATGCACATGTATATCTTCAAAATAGACGACTAGTTATACTATATTAAAACTATGCTGAAAGCTCCAGTATGTGAACCTTTTGCAGATAAATACAAGTGCATTTTCGTTTACTATTGACACAAATCAATAAGTAAATCATACTCAACTACTATAGTAAACAACTTTTCCTAATTAGGCCTACTCTGTATACATTTTATGATGAATAGTATCATTATATATTATGTTTAAAAAGCTTCTTGTGTTCATATATTTCATTATAAAATGGCATACTATGTACACTACCCTTCCTGAAATACAATTAATATTGTCATCATTCATTGATTTCATGTTAAAATAATATACAAATTCACTACCCTCTTTGAAATATAATAATCAGTAAAAAAAGAATCATAAGATTAAGCCGGAAAAATAATCGTTAGATTAGTCGACTAATCGAAAAAATAATCGTTAGATTAGTCGACAGAAAAAATAATCGTTAGTCGCAGCTCTAGTTCTACAGACACAAATATGCACTGGAGCATTTGCCAATATATTTTTACAGTATCAACTGAGGGTGCTCTTGCTTGCATTTGAGGGTGCTTAGACAATTCAGTAGAACAGTGTCTGCAAACGGCCATTTCTGCATCTTTCTCGGACACTTGAAAGCCTTCTTAGAGCCTTGTTTACACTCGACGCGTCCGCACGAGCGCGAGGGTGCGCGCGGCAAAAATGACGTCATTGCAGAGTGCCAAGCGGACGAGGTGCGCGCAGACAGCGGAGGCTCGGGCTGCGGAGCCAGACGAAAGTAAAAACAAGGCATAATGCGCTGGTTGCTATATTTGATCACGTCATCAAAAACCTCATTCGGTAAAATGTATTCGGTCTTTTAACTTATTCTTATGTACCCTTCTTATTTTAACTATTATTTTCGGCCGAATAATTTCGGTTGCCGAACTTTCGGTGCATTCCTACTATCAATTCACACTATATATAATCTCTCCCACCGTAGATTTTTTTTTTTTTTTTTTAAGTAGGGCTGCTGCCTTAATAGTCAACCAAATGTTAATCGATGAGAAGAGGCTTTGTCAGCCAAATGTTAATTAGTTGGTTTGTGTAGAAAAAACAACAACAACTCTACAGGAAGTGGGGAAGTCTAGTTGTTCGTAACTGACAGGTTATTTACACGGCTGGTCCATGTGGTTATTACAGTATGTCGGGCAGGAAATCCAAACATTCACCTATCATTCATGAACAAACATGGCTTATCATTTGAAAATCATTAAGAAGTGGCCTAGAGTTAGCCAGCACATTTCCACTCTAATGTTAACCTAGATAAATGTGCATTATTATTAGGCACATAATCCAAGTGTTCATGTGGTGTGTGGAAGCTAAATTAGTACATGACTTTTCTCTCTATGGGCATTTACTATACTGTGGAAATGACGAGTCAGTTTGTGAAAGACTATTATGGTTTAGTATTTCTCTGAAATGTAGAGAAATGTTAGCGAAAATTAACCATGGTTTTATTATAGTAAAAGTGTAGCAAGCATGTTTTTGGCTGATTGATCACCATTTGTATAACCACAGTTTTATTACAAATACCATGGCTAAACTATGGTTAGTTTGTTGTTACCATGGTTTAACTACAATAACCATGTTTTTTTTAAATAGTTTTTTTATTCTAGTAAAACCATTGTTAATTTCCATAAGGGATTACATACAGTATAACATTCTTCCTCAGCCCTGAAACTTAAACCATTTTCTGATGCCCTCTATCAGTATACATTTAATTCATTAAATTAATATCATAAAAAATGCGCGACTAGTCGCCTACTGGCTTAAATGAATGACTACTAGTCGACCCATTGAGTATCCTGTTTCACTTGAAAATAGATGAAAGTAAAAAGGGCTTTAAATGCTGTTTCATGTTGACTTTACAGCTGCTGATCTGGCTGGTCACTGGTTACACCATTGTGTGGTAGTTTTAAAATTCTCTCTTTATGCATAATGAATACACCACACATGACCGACAGAGGTCCCTGGAGAAATGGAAGAAATCAAGAGTAAATATAGGAAAAGATTATGTTTTTCTATATAAAGCATGTTCAGAGTACATGAAGAAACTGCATAGCTGATGAAGTTCAGCCTGGATAAAGTGTATTTCACTCCAAGCATTTTTTTATTTCAGCGAATACTGAAGAAATGCATTAAAGTGCAAAATGACCAGAAACATGATATAAAAAGCAAGCTATACATAAAGCATGATAACAACCAGATTAATGGATGTCCTCATTCAAGTTTTATGTGATAAGCCTCTAGTTTGGGCCCTCTACATGGAAGTTCTGATTCCAAATGCAATCTTCAAAAAATATCCACATTAATTGGAGTATTAAAAGCTTTTTAAATAAGACCAATATTGACTGCAACTTGAACGGTCAAAAATACTCCTTAGCTCATATTGTCGGTTGTTAGTGTGTACCCCCCTAAACCTCACTCCCAATCCAGGTCACGGCACCAAATGTAAACGGTCCAACTCGACCCACTCCGAGCGGGGCGTGCTAACAAGGACACTAAGACTGCAGCCGTTAATGTAAGTTGCTGGTGCGCCTATACAAGCCTTTAGGGCCAGGGGAGTGAGATTTACACACGCCGCTCTTATTGGACTATGTCTGTTACATCTGGCAGACATGGTCACAATTTCCTGAGGTCCAAGTCTTAAGTCTTTGAGGTCAAAGTCAAATCTTTGTTCTATTTGTTCGATGATGTATTGTGTGTGTTTGTGTTTGTGACTCTTTAGCTCCGCCCACTGCACGCCTCCACAATATCTACACTGTATCTGTCTTTTATAAATATGATAAAACTAAAGAGTCTTTAGAGATGTGAAGGATGCAATACTACTCTATAGGTACTCAAGATTAACATGAGACTGGCAGACACTGTGTGTGTTATGTACCCTTCAAGTTTTTATACAAGTTTTTTTTTTTTTTTTTTGGAAATTCAGTTTGATGCAATCTTACAGTATGACTTGCTTGATTACTCTCCGTTTAAAGTGCCCTTCGGAAGGTGATTTTATACTATTTGTAATGCAGGTATGGTCACCACATGCTATATTGCCGTAGTTTGTTGTAGTTCTCAAATAATGATGGGTAAGGTAGTCTTCCAGGGAGCACTGGTGTTGGCAATCAAAATTAGGCAGTCAGGTACTGACTTCAACGAAGGGGGTAATAATTTGGCAGGGAGTAGAAATTCTGCTCAACACTGGTGTTAATAAACTATTTATCTCAAGCGTTACAGTAAACAACACAAAAAACTTGTACTTCTTGAAATCAGTGTCCTTTTAGAAAAAATATTGTTTAACTTAAAAAGTAAATGTTGCGTTTTGTCAACTCAAATAGTTGCTTAGTACAACTTCACATTTCAAGTTGACTAAACTTAAAATTTTAAGGCAGCATGAACATTTACAGAAGTCGAAACTATTAAAAAAAATTTTTTTTATTAAATTTAAGGCAAGAAGACAATTATAACAAGATAGGACTTGGCTATATTGTTATTGTTTGTTGTTCATGTACATAATAGCACTTTTCCAATTGGTGATGAACATGTGCCTTTAGATGCATCACGCATGTATATTGTGGCGAGGTTGACGAGCGTGAGACGTGGCAAGAGCGAGCGAGACCAGTGCGTGATTGAGAATTGAGTGTCACCTGCGTTGCACACCGGTCTAAAGTCCTCTTATGAGGGAGCCCGGAGACATGTAAGGACGAGCGACACTAGTGAAGGACGAGAGAGGACCAGGCCTGGACGTCATGTTGTGTTTTTTTTACGTTTTGTTATGTGTGTGCGCGGCAGTCGTCTGTGAGGGGCTGCCGCTTTTACCTTCAGTTTGTGTTTAAGTTGTTGAACGTTCCCGCCTCCTTCTTCCCAGACATAAGAATACCGTTACATATATAATAATGCTCGCTTTGTGTGTTTAGTGATTCATTCTTGTGATATTTGCTGCACCATCACATATTAGGGTAGGGCTGTAACGATTTGACCAAAAATAAAAACCTTGATTAATTGAACATTTTACCTCGATTACGATTAATGAACAATTATTTTGTACTTTTTTATATATATATATATTTTTTTTTTTTGCCCTCATAAGGTTTTTGAGTAAGTTTCTGATAAGGTTTTTACTGTAACTATTTTCTACTATTAAAAGTGGATTTTTTTTTTCTAATGAAAAAGTGCATATCTTTGTGATTTCAGCAGTTATTTCAAGATTCAAGATTCAAGAGTTTTATTTGTCACATACACAGTTATATACACAATATACAACTGGCAGTGAAATGTAAACAGGTCCGCTCCATGGACAGTGCAAATAACAGTTACAAGAAATTAAAATAGAAATAGAATAAATTTAGAATAAAAAGTATTAACATAAGTAGAATTATAAATAAATCAAGTAAAAGATAAAAATAGGAAATAAGATAAATAAAAATATAAAAAATATGTGGATATGATAAGTGAGATAAACTGTAGACTTAAAAATAAGTGGTTAACATAAAATATATATATATGTATATATAAAGAAGTATAATGTGCTAGGTTTATTACAGGTTGTTACGCAGTAACAATAGGAAGTAAAGTGCAGTGCAATTGCAGTATGTGGATGTTAATGTTGAAGACCGTATGTTTATGCGTGTGCGGGGTGAAGTGAAGTCACGTGACTGAGTTCAGGAGTCTGATGGCCTGGGGGAAGAAACTCCTCCTGAGTCTTTCAGTCTTTGCCATCAGGCTACGGAAGCGCTTACCAGATGGCAGCAGGGTGAAGTGAGAGTTTGCAGGGTGATTAATAAAAGTTATTGTCTATGGGGCAGATTTCTGCTTGTTGTACATTAGATACAGATAAATGAACACAGTAGGTCTACATTACATTTATTTGAATGCACTAATGAGAGAGTGACTGTGTGTGTGAATTACTCATACCGTCTCTATTCATTATGAAGCTGTGGTTTTACTTCAAAGGTATTTAAATGTATGCCTATAACGGTTGAGTTTCTAAGCTACTTTAGTGACTTTACTTTAGTCACAGGACAGCGTTGACACTGCGTTTCTGAGCTGCTCTCTGCGCCGCGCAATCTTCACGTGATGTGCGAGCTTCTGTCTGAGTGTTCGTTTGTCACAATATATCAGGCATTAGTTCAACATAAATCACATCTGATGGTCTAAAATCGCTTCAATGTTCAAACTGGCAGGCCTTAAAACACATACAAATGACAAAGCTTTGTGTCAGGGTGCGCGCGCTCTCTGTGTCACAGAAAAAAGCTTAACACTGAACGGATATGTTTTCCGGATTGTTATTTTAGAATAGTGCACAATCGCGTTGAATGTTCTAGCCTTGAAACTCATTTACCTGACTAACTTTATGAGGACGAAAGTGAAAGCGTTCTGGCCTCGGGGCTTGCGCGCGCCGTCTGTGTGGGTGTGTGTGGCAGCGCGTAGGCCATAAGAACGGCAATTAACTGACCTGTATAAACTGTGTAAAACATGCAGTTACTATAGTGATTCTGGGCATCTATAAACACAGATAACTGCTCCTGCATCTCTCTGTGTGCCTTGCAAACTGCACTTGATGTGACTGACGGGGCGGAGTCACGTGACTTAAACCGAAATAACCACCATGGGAAAAATACGTCGGTTAGAGGTTCTGAATTTCGGTTTCTATTATTTTTCGATTAATCGTACAGCCCTATATTAGGGTGTGTTCGACTTGAAGCAGTGCTGCACAGACTGATCGGTGAATGACATCAAAGTGAGAGTGATTCGAAAGCAATCTCCAATCGCTCATGTGGAACTTTGATGTCATACACCGGTTGTCTGCGCAGCATACCCCTTTTTATGGATGGATGGCAAGATGTGGTGTTTGTTGCTGTCATGTGGGGTAAATAGAATGTAATCGGGAATGCCATGCCAAAATGACTAGTGTTTTTAACAAGTCTCTGTCTTCAAGTCCAAGTCAAGTCTGGAGTCAATTGTTCACGAGTCCAAGTCAAGCCGCAAGTCTTTTTTGTGACTTGAGTCAAGTTTCCATCTCTGGTCTCTGGAGATGGACATCAGCTGACTAGCGTGGCACATCAGACGCTTTTGGAAGTGTATGCCATGCATTATTATTCATGAGTAGAAGAACATGTACTATACTCTGCTCCCCAAGCATTTAGTGCAATCTCTCAATTTAACCATATAAACTATTAAATAGTTTAAATGTATAATCTCAAATATAAACTGTTTTGAGTCACTATGGAGTTCAGTGGTTTGCATGTGTCCCTCTTCATCCATGAATAATAATAAAAACCCCATCAACATTTAAAACAGCATTATCTGTTACATGGTTTGTATAAATGCTCATTTTTAATTGGATAATTCATGGAGGCATCCGGTTGCTCCACCCATTCTTGCCTTTATGCTCATGTATGTAATGTTTTATATATGATTATGGTCTGTTTCAGTCTGATGAGCATGACTTAGTTATTAATGACATTCTGTGCTCTCTGTGAGTGTTGTGTTTTGGCAAAAAATCATAAAAAATTCAATATTTGTTTTTGTGCATGGACACTTGCTATGTTATTAAGTGTTGAAGGCAACTTTTTATTTCTAATGCCCTTGTTTCACGAGTAAAGGCCTGCCAAAGATTTTTTATTAGCAAGGATAATTGGTAATATACAGTGCTACATTAGAGTGTGTGGGGGCTTTAAAAATGAATTTTGAACTTGTGTGATAATGTTTTATAGAAATGATCTGGGTTCAATGATTTCCATGTACAACATCTATAGCATGCTTTCAGTCAACACAGAAAATGTGTCTGAGGCATTCCTTAGGGTTTGAAAGAAGAAATGTGAAAACTCATGTTTTTGAAGGGCTTATATTAATTCTTCCTTGCAATGTTTTTTTGTTATTTTAGCTGTAATGTTGTTAAATTCATTCTTTTAATGGTGGGACTGCTTTTGTAGGCATCTGAACTTCAAGTTAAGCATTACCAATGTAATACTTGTAAATATACGTTTTTCTTGGTGACACTTTACAATAAGGTTCATAAGTTAACATTAGTTTACTACATTAGTTAACATGAACTACTAATGATGAACTGCACTTATAAAGCATTTATTTATCTTTGTTAATTTTATTTTCAACATTTACTAATGTATTATTAAAAGCTTGATAACATTAGTTAATGCACTATTTACTAACATGAACAAACCATGAACAGCTGTATTTTTTATTAACTAACTTTAACAAAGATTAACTAATGCTGAACAGAGGTGTTGTTCATGATTAGTTCATGTTAACTAATGCATTAACTAATGTTAACTAATACAACCTTAATGTAAAGTGTTACCTTTTTCTTTGTGCTACGTTTTTGGCGTCATTGTTACGTCTTGTACTGCTATTGTTAACTAAAAGTCGTTTTCGGAAATTAAATAAAGCTGAAATAACATAAAATGATAATATAAATAAATAGTAGAATATTAGAAAATTAATAAAATTTTAAAGTTAATAAAATATTAGTAATGTTACCATGGCAACTTACATACATTTTAATTTGAAGAACTAAAATTACAAAACCTAAAACTGAAACAAATTTAAATATAAAAATAAAAGCTAATTCCAAATATGTAATTATTTAATGAATACAATAACGTGCATAAGTACAAAAATAACACTACTGGCTGTTTATGGTGGCAGGAGCTGAAATATTGAATATAACTTTGCTCAGACAAGTGTAATTTTATCACTGAATATTAATTAGTATAATTTGTATGTCCTGTTGGTAGACTTTTGAAATTGTGTGTATTTTAAGATTATTCTCTTTTTTTTCTTTTATTTAACCTGGATCAGATTCAAAACACGTCTTTGTCATCTTAGCTGTGGAAAAATTGGAAGACAGAAAGTAAAAATAATATTTTCTTTCTTAAAGTTGCTTGAAAACAGAGGTTCTCGAAAATGTAGTTAGTCAGTCTGTTAAATCAAATTGTGTAAATTATTTAATGTTGGTCTACTCTTCTAAAATTACTTAAAGTCTTATAATTGCAGTTCAGCTTCCCTAGCCTCATCTTGGAGTGGGGATTTCTACTGGGAGCGATCACAATCAGAGAGAGGTATAAAGTTACAGTCTGTGTATAAAAATATCTCAGTAATGTCTGGCAAATTGCTGAAAAGTATTGCCCTGAATGTAGACCAAACACAAGACGTTATTTTTGTAAAGGGGGGATAGAGGAGCATATTGGCACGAGTGAATGGGTGCTCTAACTCTCCCACAGTATCTTTAACATCTGACATGCTTGTCATTTCCGTTCTGCTTTTCACACCATTTTACTTCGTGTGCTGGAGAGAAACACTTATACAATTCAGCGTGTTTTTGTCTCATAACCTCTCAGTACTCGTTTTCTTTATTTTTCTTTGGTGGCACATTGGTCTTCTGCTCTTGAGATGAGGTTTTCCAAGTGGTCCCAAGGCAATATCTAAAGTTGTCTTTGCAAAATGTATTTTCTTTTTCGATCTATGTTCAGTGAAATAAGCTGCGTCACCTTCAGAAAATTGTCCGCCAACCTCAGGAGATCAAACTACATAAATCTGTTTTATTTTCTATTCTTTTTTGTCATTTTTACCAAGATTTGAGGCATGTCTACATGCAGTTTATCTCAAAGATTTGTGTAATTTGAATGTGTGAAAGGGTTGCAAGTAACATGATTTAGCCTAAATTTAGATTGCCACTCAGTAGGGGTTACTAAGTTTGTTGCAAATGTTACCTCAGAGTTACTGATCAACTGATTTCCCACAAAGTAACGAACACATTTGTATTAATATTTTGTGTACAAATTGTTCAAATGAAATTAGATTATTTACTTGTCTTCTGTCATGCTGTAGAAAAGATCTAAATAATATTACTTCTTGGGTGTCACTTTAATATGGAAGCTTGTTTCCTCCGCGGAATAAAAAGTTGAACTTTTAAAGTTGAATTAAAAAGGTAATTGTGACTTTTTATCTCACAATTCTGACTTTTTTCTCAGAATTATGTGATATAAAGTTGCAGATTTATGTTATAAAATCAGAATTGCATGATATAAAGTCGCAATTGTGTGTTAGAATTGTCTGTAGTAAGTCAGAATTGCAGGATATCACAATTGCAAGAAATAAAGTCAGAATTGTGAGATATAAACTCGCAATTGCGAGTTATAAAGTCCAGTTCTGAGGAAGTTTGTATCCAATTCTGACAAGTTTATATTTCGCATTCTGATTCTGAAAAAGTCTGAATTGTGAGTTTACTGCATATCTCTCAATTCTGAGAAATTTAATTTCTCACAATTGCGATATCCTGCAATTCTGACTTTCTACAGAGCTTCTATCTTTATACCTTGCAATTCTGAGAAAAAAGTTTGAATTGGTTGAATTGCGAGATAAAAAATAATCTTTACTTATGCAATTATCTTTACATTTTTTAATTCCATGCAAAAACAAGCTTCCATACAATTGCAAGAAAATTTAAGACGTGAGCTGACTTTTCCCCCGTCAGAATCCGACTATATCCAACGCTGTCTCTCAACCAATTCGCACGTATTTGTACGAGGTGGCTAATTCGTACAAATTTGTATGACCTCACTCGCATGAATTCATACGATTTGTCTATACTGCAGAGATGGGTAGGTTTTAGGGGCGGGGTTAGGGGTAGGTCATTCGGTAAAACTCGTCAAATACATACGAATTAGCAAAAATCAGACAAATTCGTACAAATTAGCCTCCTCATAAAATTTGTACGAATTGCCGGGAGTTTGGGTTGCTATTTCACACAATTACGAGAAAAAAAGTCTGAATTGCGAGATGTAAACTCACAATTGAGATAAAAAAAAGTCAGAATTGCGAGATTATATCAGCCAATTCTGAAAGTCAGCATTATGAGATGTAAACTCTCGATTGAGAGAAAAAAAGTCAGAATTGTAAGATGTAAACTTACGATTGAGATTAAAAAAAGAAGTCAGAATTGAGAGATAAAAAGTCGCAATTATCCTTTTAATTGTTTTATTCCATGGCAGAAACAAGCTTCCATACTTTTAAGGACTGTATTTAGTGTAGTTCACAAAAAAGGGAATGCAGCTAAATAGGCCTATTACATTTTTAGTTAAAATTCAGTATCAAAATCACCATTTTAAGAGGATGTTAAAGACCAGGCATTTAATGTATTTAAAACTAGATAAGTTTTATGGTAGGTTAATTTTATGTTATATAGCAGTTCATTAAAAATATCTAATCATCCACAAAAACATGAGATTTGTGCCTCTAAAGCTTAAACTTAAGTCAGTGAAACATTTATTTGGACCTGAGCTATATACACCACGTTTGTGATTTCAAAACTTCTTTTGCAAAGGTTTATGCTTAAATGCTTTCAAGTTTCGGAGACATGTCAATTTCTTTACATAACTGAAATTGGGTATAATTAATGAAAATCAGGCATCCACTGTGCAGCAAACATGACCGCTCCTGCAATGCAGTTTGAAATGTTGGTTGAGAAGTTGTTTGAGAAAAGCCCAGAGGAGCTGGAATCTAGACAAAGAAGAAGCTCCGTTAGTGTTTTGCTTTTGACGACTATTCTTGCAGGTAATGAATGTGTAGGTGTGTCAAAACTTTTGACTGGTGGTGTAGTTCTTGACATGTTAGATACTGTAAATAATGCTCTGGTGCAAGAGAGAGGTAGCCACAACAAGGATTATGGGCATTGTGCTGGATGCCTTTCCAATGAGGCATCAGATTTGTTTTGAGTTTCCACCTCTACAAAACCTGAGAACAGGATTAATGTGTCATCAGTTAGACTAAAGATACTTACACTGTATAACCACTTCCACTTCATCAACACATCCAACAAACACACAGTTAATCCAGTCTTGTGTCAACATGTGAAGAGCCCGCAAGAATGGACATGTCAAGCACAACAAACAACTACACGTGTTCTGCTCTCCCTCTTAGGCCTCTTATATTTTTTAATAATAAGACTGCATTTTAGACACCAACACCGGTCAGTCAGAAACATGATGCTTACATTTCTTTCAGAAAAACAATGTTGATGTAATTGAGTTTTTAGTTATGTTTGAAACTGTCTAAAATTGTCTACAAAAAATAGACACAAATTAGACAGGTGTTGACATACTGAAAGAGTATAACGATATATATATATATATATACGCATATATGTGTGTGTGAGTGTGTGTGTGCTGTGAATGGATTAAAAAAAAAAGAGACCAAAGCACTTTAAGGCACTTTAAATAGAGACCCATCAGCATTTTTATAAGATCATATTCGTGAATTTTCTTACTCTTTTTTTTTTTTTTTTTTTTTTGCTCAATATTTAATTTAAGTATCAACTTCCTCTCCAATCTTTTTCTTAAACTTATTAAATTTTCTCCCATCTGTGATGTTCATGACAAAATAAGTGGAAAATCTCCCTGCAGTGTGTTGGTGTGGAAACTTAGTTCGTTGTGTTTGCACAGGCGTCGTGCTGTGCTTCTATTCTTGGGCATGTCGATTAGGCCCATGATCGGATAATTACGAGAGCTGATTGAAAATCACGCATATATTGTGTTTTTGAAGAGGAGATTGCTGTAATTAATGTAATGCACAACCAAATGATCATTTCTCTTTATTCGTTTAGCATAAGCTTCAGCGGCGTGTGCTGTGTATTTTCTCACACTTTATTTGTTTTTCGTATTTGTGGTGTTAGCATGACAAACATTTTGCACTGTAATTAAGTGTCTGAGTTAATAACAAAATGAAGCTGTCTCTAAAAGACCTGCATTTGAAATTAAAAGTAGCGTCACCACGCACACACACACACACACACACACACACACACACACACACACACACACACACACACACACACACACACACACACACACACACACACACACACACACACACACACACACACACACACACACACACACACACACACACACACACACACACACACACACACACACACACACACACACACACACACACACACACACACACACACACAAAGAGAGAGCCAACTTTGAGCTGCTATTATGGGCAGACCTAATACATTGACCCCATCCCTGGTCTCAATAGGGTTTAGTGGATCTTGGCTGAACAGCACCATATCAAAACAAGGATCCAAAAGAGTCATCTGTCAAACTTTGTTTTTTGTGTACACTGCTTCTTTTAATTCACTAAAGGCACCCACACACTACAAGATAACCAGGCCGATTTTGAGCCCAATTGTCCTCCTCCGACAATTCTAGGTAAAGTCCTGATGATCTTGATGGTTCTACAGATTATTTGATCAGATTTTTCTGTGGTGTGAGGTGTGTCAAGAGTGATTTCAAATGGTAAATATTAGGGGTGTAACGGTACACAAAACCGACGGTTCGGTACGTACCTCGGTTTTGAAGTCATGGTTTGGTACGGGTTCGGTACAGTAGTTTTAAAAAATGGCTTTTTATTTATTTTTTATTAAACAGTGGTTTACTGAAAAAATTTAGTCTGTCCTTAAATGAATTAAATTATAACTAAAAGTTTCTTAAAGATAATGCTGTAAACTATATAGGGAGCCCTTACTTGCACATTATTACTATAATATTAAAGGTTAACAACAGAGCCCAAACTATGAGCCTATATTCAGCTGATATTCATGTTTAGTAGGATAATCAACACTCAAATAACACATATTTTTTTCTCCAATTTGTTGTTGAAATATAATCTTAGTGACTGTCATTTTCATGACAGATTTATCTAAACATAACATTAAATAATCAAGACATCACTAACAGGTTAAGTATAATTAATATAAATATAAATATATATATATATATAAAAAAAAATATATATAGGCTAATATAGTGCATATATTTCGTGAAAGAGTTGATTTCTCTAGTGAATTAACAGCTGTGGACACTGAATGACTTCTGACTCTGAGGTAAATGATGCTGCGTGACATTGTTTACAAGCTGTTTGACGTCTTTCCGCGATTGAAACACTGATTGAGCGATTACACGACATATGATACGTTTCAGTAAGTGTTATCCTCAACATACCTTAAGATATTAATTCATGTTTATTCTTCTGAAAGTGATGATCGTGTTCACTCGTGTGCGCGCCGTGGCCGGTTGAATTGACGCACCTATTCAGTGATCAGTCGTCACATTAAAGAGCGTCAAAACAGCATTTATCGTTTGAATTTCATGATAAAATGGACTGAATACTTAATATGTTGGAGTTGAACTAGGATTGAAGTGTGTTCCGTGCTTAAAACAAGCCGACTGTTAAAGATTGCATTCGGAACCGTTCGGTACACACACACACCGAACCGAAAGCCCTGTTCCGAAACGGTTCGGTACGAATACGTGTACCGTTCCACCCCTAGTAAATTTCCAACATGTTGAATATTTATGATCAGAAATCCTTTCGTGTGGGGGAACCCTGAGGACAAACGCGTGCACACACTATGTAGATTGTCACGTGGAGCGAAACGATACCCAAACAGAAAGCGAGCTGATGGAAGACGGATCACTAATAATTGCATACACTATTCGTATTGATACGCACATTTGAAATTCTTATGAAAACTTTCCACCGAATTCACAACATGTGCGTACGCACATGAATTTGTTTGTAACTTGTAATTTTTAGCTTGTCTTTTCTTTGTACATTTTATTTAGTAGCGATTCAAATAAAGCCTCTCTGTACTGTGTGTAAGCTATTGCAACAAAATTACACAAATTATCAAAACAATTATGAGATAATAACAAATGATCTGTATGGCAGTATATATGGCAGTTTTCCCATGCAGGGCTGGACTGGTAATCTGGCATACCGGGCATTTTCCCGGTGGGCTGACGCACTTTGGGGCCGATACAAGGTTATTTATTTATTTAATTTTTTGCCACGGACTGGCCCATCATGCAGGGACAGCGGCCCATTGGTTTGTCTTCTGAATTGACAGGCCAAAGCGAGAGAGACCTTCCCTCCTCCCTAGACTGTGTCCATATTAGGCGCTGTTTAAAAATTTGGGCGCATGAAACTGCAAAAGGCAAATATCCGCGCAACAGCGCTGCCGCCGACGAACGTGCGCTGCGTTTCTGCTGCTCTATGAAGTGATGAACCGGCACTTTGACTCCGAATGTTGTTTTATACAATCGTGTGATATGGGAACATTAAAGGTTCAGTAGTGAATCAGCTGAAAACAGCCGCGACCATGTAAATACATCACGAGGTAAATTGGAAAACAGCAATACACACAACTACAAACTTGTCACTCTAGCACAACCAAATTCAATAGTTTATTATTATTTATTTATTTATTTATTTTCGAAACCATATACCTATGGTAATGAGGAGCATGATTTTACCTGTGACTACCATGTCCATACAGTTAAATGAAACTGACCTTCAGTTAAAATGTCATTACACTCTAAAAAAAAAAAAAAGGTTCTATATGGCACCAAAAATGGTTCTTGGCTCGTAATCATAGGGGAACCTTTTTTAGTGCTATATAGCACCAATTTTGGTGCTTCAGTGGTTCTTCAGAAGTTCTCTGTTCTTTGACTAAGGTGCTATATAGCACCGCTGAAGAACCACTGAAGCACCAAAATTGGTGCTATATAGCACTAAAAAAGGTTCCCCTATGATTACGAGCCAAGAACCATTTTTGGTGCCGTATAGAACCTTTTTTTTGTGTAGGGTAATTAAATTATAATTCAACAAAACAGCTTTAAAGCCTGGATCCCATGCATTAAAGGGATAGTTCACCCAAAAATGAAATTGTGTCATCATTTATTCACCCTCAAGTTGTTCCAAACCTGTATGAGTTTCTTTGTTCTGCTGAACACAAAAGAAGATATTTTGAAGAATGTTTGTAACAAAGCAGATAGAGCAACTATTGACTACCATATAGGAAAAAAAATACTATGGTAGTCAATAGTTGCTCTATCTGCTTTGTTACAAACATTCTTCAAAATATATTTTATGTTTCACGGAAGAGAGAAAGTCATACAGGTTTGGAACGACATGAGAGTGAGTAAATGATGACAGATTTTAAAAGCAGTAAATTCACTTTAATGTATCCTAGCTCAAAATCAGGTTTACTGTCAAGTGCATTTCTGTGTGACAAAAGTGCAATATTACATTTGTTATCTGCATTTGCAGTAAATTCGATAATATCCATCATTAGTTGTCCCTGTCCTAGATTTATTAATTTACACCAATTTAAGGCCCTAACCCCAGTTAAAACATTCAAGAGGAACTCATGGGCCGGATGGGCTGGATTTGCCAGGGCCGAATTTTAGCCCCAGTCCAGCCCTGTTCCCATGGTATCAAAAATGGTATCGAATATCGATATTTTTCAAGATATTGTACTGAAATTGGAAATTCCAGTATCATGACAACAAGCTCTTGTGAGGTGTTCCTGGTCTGCAGTGGTCAGTCTCTATCAAAAGTGGTCCAAGGAAGGAACAGTGGTGAACCGGCGACAGGGTCATGGGCGACCAAGGCTCATTGATGCATGTGGGGAGCGAAGACTGGCCCGTGTGGTCCGATCAAACAGATGAGCTACTGTAGCTCAAATTGTTCAAGAAGTTAATGCTGGTTCTGATTGAAAGGTGTCAGAATACACAATGCATCACAGTTTGTTGCGTATGGGGCTGCATAGCCGCAGACCAGTCAGGGTGCCCATGCTGACCCGTCCACCGCCGAAAGCGCCAACAGTGGGAACGTGAGCATCAGAACTTGTAATGTAAGAACAGTACTCTCTCTACCCACCCTGGACGAAATTCACGAACGACGCCACCGCGGGCATCATATAGTGATCGTGCTTAGGGCATCAGAACGGCCAGCGGCGGGACTATGTAAGAAGGCCTGGTCTGATGAATCATGTTTTGTTTTACATCACGTGGATGGCCGGGTGCGTGTGCGTTGCTTACCTGGGGAACACATGGCACCAGGATGCACTGGAAGAAGGCAAGCCGGTGGAGGCAGAGACGCTTTGGGCAATGTTCTGCTGGGAATCCTTGGGTCCTGCCATCCATGTGGATGTTACTTTGACACGTACCACCTACCTAAGCATTGTTGCTGACCATGTATACACTTTCATGGAAACGATATTCTCTGGTGGGTGTGGCTCTTTCAGCAGGATAATGCGCCGCCACAAAGCAAAAATTGTTCAGGAATGGTTCGAGGAGCACAACAACGAGTTTGAGGTGTTGACTTGGCCTCCAAATTCCCCAGATCTCAATCCAATCGAGCATCTGTGGGATGAGCTGAACAAACAAGTCTGATCCATGGAGGCCCCACCTCGCAACTTACAGGACTTAAATTATTTGCTGCTAACATCTAGTACTTTGTTTATAAAAGCCTATATAGCAAAATATTCTGTTGATAAATAGGTTTAATGCCAAAACTCGGCTTAATACATACAGACTACTTTGACATGTGCTGTGAAACAGGTCTAAGATGGCATTGATAGTAAGCCTAATTTGCAAAGAAAGGAGGCACGTTTGTGCTGAAAAGAATGGCAATGACTTTATTGAAATAGCCTGACAGCTAGCGCATGCTTAAACTGGATAGTTGATGATGGTTAGTAAATACGATGCCGATTTTTTTCACTGAAATGCAGTGTGAAAAAAATTGGCAAAGCTTTAAGAATTTGCCTCTCAGATGTTCAAGTTCTCCAACTTTATGCTGATTGTTCGGAGCTGATTTTCCAAGTAAAACTTGAGCGTTTTCCATTGTTCTTTGCACCAGGGAACTCATTTAATGTGCTGTTGAATAAAATGTACTATAATGTGTATTAGACAAGTTAATTTTAGATTGGATTATTACCTTTTAACCAGCATGTCAATCAAGGAAAAGATACTACATATGTCGGCCCCCCCACTTCTGTCTTTGTCTGTCTGTTAGTATGTCTCTTCATTCCAATTTTAATCTCCTTGTAATAGGTATTTAAAGCCGGTAGAAGTATGATGGTCTACTAATCAGTAAATCAATTACACTGTGACCTAGAAATAGTAGAATTAGAAGTAATTGGTGCAAATCTGACCCCCCCTCCCAGTATTAACTGCAGTAGACTCTACAGGGACACGGAGGTTCAGCACTCATTCACGGCTAATACTGAAACAAATACATTTTATAATAAATACTGAAACCACATACATTCATAACCTTTAAAACAACTTTATTTTTCGGTTGCGGTCTTTTTTAAATGACTCTTGTTTCATATATTCAAATATTATTCATTTAAAGTTCAATCGTAAAAACTATTTAAGTTGCCAAGATTAATTCTTTTCCATGAATCAGTTAATTCAATGTACATGTCAATCAACTGATTCAAACTATTTGATTTGCAGCATCAGTGGCATTTTATGTTTTAAATATGTTTTTAGGTAAATATTGCTGTTAAATTTCATTATTCCTTGATTATATTCACATGATATTTTACTTTTTAACATTTGAAAGCTGTTTGTTTGGTCAAAATTATGGCTTTTATTATTATAAGTAACACTGCTACGCCATTTCAGAGCAAGTATTGATAATATTGATTCATAAATATTGGGAAATATTTTAAAAATCAATAAAAATCTGAGAAAATATTGTTTTTAAAGTTATGGATTATTTAAATGTATTCAAATAATAACTGATTTATTAATAATTTGTCCCCTTATAAAAAATGTCAGCAAAAGAATGTTCAGCATACGCATCAAAAACAGTCCTGTAAATCATCTTTTTCATATAGTCCCTCATCCACCCAAACACATAAAGCACAATGTCGGTATTATGTGCAAAATGAACAATACTTACTAATACTTAGTGTTACTTGGACCAATAAATTCATGTTTATTTATCAGCATAAGACCGCAGGATAACGTGGTTTGCCTATGTCATTTTTCCCCCCGACTTTTGACAGCTCTAGATTTTTTGTGAAAACTACAGATTATGCTTCTTCATTTTTGTTTCCCAGCCCACAGAAAGTCAGATCAACAGAGGGTTACTTACCCCCTAGAGTCGCACTTTTTTTCTTATCAAGAGACTCAAATAACTCTGTCGATTTTTATAATTCAGGCAAGTGTTATACATCATTATAATCTGTTAAGTTTCTACTTTTATTTGTGTACACTTTGTGCTTTTTGCAAAATAAAGAAAACAAACATGTCATCTCTCAGCCCGTGAAGTTCATTCTGAAATGCGTTTGAAAATGAACTAAAACTCATCGAAAATTTGTCTCACAGGCATGAAAAATAATGCTTGGAATGTCTACTTTTAAATGAGTTTAGTCAAATTAAAAACAAATATTCTCAGTTTATGTAATACGTTTGAAACCAAGGAGAGGTACAGTCTTTCCCAACTCACTTCATTATCTCTAATGAGCGGAGATTTTTAAGGAGGTTATTGATTAATCCTACCCATCCCGTTTTCCAAAAACGTCTAAAGACACATCTTTTCCAGCAGCATCTGTACTCAAGACTAGCACTTAACTAACTTAACTATTCTATTCATTTTTATTTAAAAATTTTTTTAATAAATCTGTGTGTACTGTGCTAGACTAACTGAGACTTGTTACAGCACTTGCATACTCTTGCCTCTTGTTTGTCTGATTGCTTCTATTGCTCTCCTCTTTTTTAAGTCCCTTTGGATAAAAGCGTCTGCTAAATGATTAAATGTAAATTAACAGAACATTTGTAATTGTAAGGGTAGGTTTATTACATAATATTGTATCTGTCTTTAAACAGTAAGGCCGCGTGTCCACCAAAGTTTTTTTTCACGTGGCTGGCCGGCATATTCAATTGTTTTAAATGAGAGCGCCGCGTTTTTAGAACTCTATGAGCGTAACGAGGAGCTGAGCGAGTATTTCACGCTCAAGCGCTGAACGCTCAGCGTTTTTTACTGGTCACCAAGAGTTGAAGAATGGTCAACTTTGAGCAAAACGCAGCGCTCATCACTGTCACTTTTCACCCAGCCGTCCAATCAGAGTGGAGGAGGGGCGGGACAAATACAACACCGACCATCCGCCACGTTCTGCTTGTACAATGTCAACAGATGAAAACAAGCAGTATAATAACGCAACAAAATAATTTAAAACAAGAGCCAGAGCAAATACTTTACATTGTATTGTACTTTACATTGTATCAGCATTTTTATATAGAATCAATACAGTGAAATACTAGTAACACTTCCGTGGATATTCCGTATTTTTCAGTCTCAACTGAAAAAAAACGCTGCCGTGCCCACGTTTTCAGCTGGCTAAAAAGGCTTTGGTGGACACGGCCTAACTCTGTTTTCATAGTCAACCAGTTTTAAATGGTGACCAAAAACATAGAGGTTTTTCGATTCATTGCAGCCTTAAGCAACTGCCTACATCGATCCTTCACTGTAAACTGAGAGTAACTAACCCCTTCTAAACATTTACTCTTTAAATTCTTGCACCCGGGGACAATACAAGTCAACGTTATTATGACTAAAAGTTTGCTAAGAAGTATTTCCTACTAAAGCTTAGCGGTATAGGGCTCGGGCGTATGACGTCATTACTTTGGGTGGCGGCCATGTTGATGGCCTCATTTGCTGCTACTCGGACTACTGCGCACTGTTTATAGACGTGCTCCCTCTCAGTCGTGTGTCTTAATTTGGCGTTATTATTGGAAACCATGGTAAACCGTTGCTGCATTGTGGGGTGTAACACTAGATCACATAATCGCCATGGGAAAAAGTTCGAAAATGGATTAACTTTCCACCGCTTTCCTGCTTGGAGACGCAACCGCGGAGACCAAGTATCCGAGGTAACAAAGAGTCGTCGGCTCGCTTGGATCGCGGCTGTAAGACAAACTGTTACCTGGGGATATGGTGTTGGCTGATCGCGGCTTTGACATAAAGGACAGTGTGGGACTTATGTGTGCCGAGGTAAAGATCCCTGCTTTCACAAAAGAACGCTGTCAGCTAGATGCAAGAGATGTGGGGAGCACAAGAAAAAATGCCCACCTCCGAATTCACGTGGAAAGGGTGATTGTAACCGTCCGCAACAAGTACACTATTTTGTCAGATAAAGTACCGATTCACATGGTGTTGCCAAGTAAGGACGAAGACATGACATTTCTCTATAAGATTGTGTAACGTTATGTATGTTGTGCTCTGACAAACATGAGCCCTAGCGTTGAAATAAAATAAATGTGCATTAAATACAGCCATAAGTGTCTGTTGCATCCATACCCACAATCTTCAAAATAAATATACTTAAATCAATATAATGTGCAAAAGCAAGAAGTGTCACACAATCGCAATAACCGTATAATGTGCAAAAGCAAGAAGTGTCACACAATCGCAATAACCGTATAATGTGCAAAAGCAAGAAGTGTCACACAATCAGATATTTTTCAGTGTTTATTTGCAAGTAGTGCAACCTGAGAACACAGAACGGTGCAGAATGCTTCAAGGTAAAAGGTTAACGTTACATAGGCTTCATGATCTGCAGCTCCTGAACCCATCCATTTGTGAACTGCAAATTTCATATGAATCCAAACCGTTAATAGTTCCAATTTTGTCCATATACCGGTCCCTGGCTTCCCTATTTAACGTATCCCGGTAAATTCCACATCCTTTTCGGGATTTTAACATAGTTTTTCTTTCTCCCAACTCTGCTTCTCCTCGTTCGATTTGCTGTATGTTTACATTCGCGAGGCCATCAACATGGCCGCCACGTCCCAGAATGCAACGCAGCGCCCGAGCCCTATTAAACTCTGATGCAAGTGGCCGAAGTTTTCCAACCTATTTAGCAAAAGGGAAGACAGGAGCCATTTTTTCTCTTTTTTTCTCTAATCAGTTAGCACCATTTTAAAAATGTATTTTGCCTTTGCCAGCGGTGAAGTACCCTTTTTACCATTTTTGTCTCACTCTCCAATCACACAATACCTCTATTTTCTGTCATTTTTCATAACCTGAGAGATGACAGCTCTAACATTAGTGATTAATAGCATATAATGACCCTTGAAGCTCATGGTTATTTAAATTAGTCAGTGACGTTACAGACAGCATGCTGAATACGCTTCCATAGTCTTAGAGATCCTACTGAAATTGCACTTTCTCACTGAACACTATTATCTCTCTCTGTACATAATCTATTCTTGGTATGTGCTTTTGCAGTCTGGCTGGTGTTGGACGAGTGTTGACGGTTATAACCCGCCTCATTTGTGGCAGGTTGCCCTGGTTTGTTGTTATAATGACTCAATCCATGGTTACCTCTGCAAGTTGAAATGTTTCAAACTAAAACATGCGTGACAAACGCTCACACATGCCCAGTCATAGCACTGGCACAAACTCAACTCTACAACCTCACACTGAAAATATCAGATATGTCACTTTCTTTTCACCTTTCTCATTTTTTTCTGCTTGATATACTCCTTGATTGGCTTTTGATGTTTTCCCAGATGTATAAATATATTCTGTCATAAAATGATGATGTTAAATCACAGCTCCGTCATCATTTACTCACTCTCATGCTGTTCCAAACCAGTACGGTTATATTTTTTAACTGCTTGTGTCTAAAGCACACATTTTATTTCATTTTTGATTGATGATTTGCTTTATTATGTGTTGTTTATTGTTTAATTCTAGCATACATATATTTAAAAGTTTGTAAGATTTAAAAAAAACAATAATTGATACTTTTACTAAGCGAGGATGCATTAAATTGTTCAAAAGTAGCAGTAAAGAATGATTTCTGAAGACTGGAGTAATGGCTGCTGAAAATTAACTTTTGCCATCACATTATATTTTAAAATATATTCAAAAAGAAATGGTAAAAAGTTGTGAAATTTGGCACACAAATAGAGGACAGACCCAACATTAAAGGTGGGGTAAGTGGTATTTCAAAACTGCTCTAGAAAAGTGTCTCGGGCCGAGTACCAAAACAAACTTATAGCCAATCAGTAGTGAGGGGCGTGTCTACTAATGGCGGGGAGAAGAGAGCGCAAAGTGCACGTCATTATTCAAAAGACACGACACAGGACGAACATTAGCCGAGCAACAACAGAAAGAGAGAGATGGCAGATAAAAAACAAGCATGGACGATGTCTGTGGAGCAAAGGCCGAGGTTGCTTTATTTCTTCTCGATAGGCGAATGACATTGGTTTTGTTTTGTTTCACAGAACTAATATATGCTGGCTTTTGCTTGAATATGCTCATGTGTCATGTTTGCTTGCTTGTCCATTTGCGATCGTATTGTCGTTCACTTCAGCGATGATAAAGACCCATTCATTTCCACACCCGATAAGCCTGGAGCGTCTAAACCTCCTCCACTGTCTATTTCAAGCGTCAGCTCCCAAAGTGTGTCCGAAAGTAAGACAATAAACTCCTAATATATGTTTGTTTCCTTTGGTTCCTCTTTTTGTGATCGATACAACCCTGTAATCTTGTCATAATTGTAATATGTTCGTTAGTTGGACTGTCGTGCTCGTGCTATCGAGTTGTTCATGAGAACTGTGTTTGTGGAATGGAAGGGATGACTTTTTCACTGAACATTCGACCTGGATTACCATAGTAACACACATTGTTTTCACTTATTGATAACATCATACCCTCGGCCGGGTTGCGTATGTGTGGGGTGGAGATATCAAAATAGGGGCGTGTTTGTTTTGGTGATTTGAAATCAACATCGGTTACCAGAAAGCACTTGCCCCACCTTTAACGACAGCAATTTTGGAGTCTCTAACAGATTCCCTCGAGCGAAAGTTGCCAAAGTTGCCCTCATGTTAATGCTAATAACTTTTGTAACCTTTGTAATTCATAAGGGCTAGAAACTAAATTCTTTGTCTCAAGATGATACATATTATATCTTACTTAGGGAACCAGAATCACCACTAAATTTTAGGGTTCCTTCACTTTCAGAATCCCAATTTAACATCTGATTATGATGGTAAGTAATATATTTTGTACAGTTTATGACATAATGCTATTATTTGGAACACAAGACTTGAGACTACAAGACTACAGCACACAAATCATATAACCTTTTATGATACTTTTATGGTGCCCTTTATATTTTTGGAACACTAAATGACAGAATTTTTTTTTTTAGTATACACATCATATATGAAGCTGTCAGAGTATTTAATATACTTTATACTTCACAACAAGACTATATTCTTGAAAGGTGCATGTAACGGTGTGGTTTGAACAATATTCCATAGACATATAACATGCTTTACGCGATTAAAGTAGCTTCAGTAGAGAAGGTCACACATCATATTCATTTTCAGCATTAAAGCGAGCTGGTGAAAATCTTGGATCGTTGTGTATTTGGAAGGTACTGTGCAAAATTTGATTAACCCCAGGAGGTGTTTTTAGACTAAATAGTAGCTATTGTCAAAATTCATTTCAATATATTGAGTTCACAATAAAATAGACGTTCCGTTACTCTATGGGGTGATTTTTAACAGTTCAGCCTCATCCCTCTTTCATTGTGAGGAAGTGAGGAGGGATTGTGCAATCCATTGTCGCTTCTTTAGGGAAAATCTATTTTTGAGGGAATGGAAATCTGTCTTCTCACAATGCAAGCCGCCACACTGTCAATTGAGGTGTGAATTGGGAAGACTCTGCATTGTCCGAAAGATAATTTCATTGGAAAAGCAAGACACTGTGGTCTTGTGTGGGAGAGTTGGTGGCAGGACCCGCTCTGGCCTGGCTCCCCTACTGGAAAAAGGATTTATTTAAACATTACCCATTTTGTCCTTGGTGCTAGTGACCGCTGGATGCTCTAAGGCCTCAATGTGAGGCGCAGCAATGCAGAGAAACAGGAGGAAAGGTTGCGATAGACCTGCGCTCTCATTACCTGTCTCAACTCAAAATTCAAAATTAGATCTTAACCCATCAGTGACTACAATCAGTGTCCAATGCGCGAGACACATTCGGTTGATCGACACTCCGTTTTGACGGCTATGCAGCTTCTTCAGACAGTTTATTGGTCCGAAATAGAAATATTTTATTTATTATATCCCTTGTGAAAAAAAGTATTTTAGCATACTTAAAAAAATACAACTATTACAGAAATAATATACTTTTTAAAGAATATACTTAAGTCCGAACTGAATGTAATGTTTTCAGGAACTTCATTGCATGTTATTTACAATTATACTACAGTTCTTTCTGGTTCTCAAATCTGATCCATCTGATTTCCAGCTGTGTGATATTCCCCCAGTATCAGCACTTGAACTGTCTCACCGTTTGCATCACTCTGTGTCATGGCAGCGAACCAGCATAATTTTACAAATACTACTGTTATTGTGTCACGGAATGTAGTTTTAAAGGGTCAGTTCACCCAAAAATGAAAATAATGTAATTTATTACTCACCCTCATGCCGTTCCATAATATTGGAATTCGAATGAAGCTTATCCAGCATGTTTATTGCTTGGAAGTTCGATCCGGTTTAGCCCCACGTAGGCCTATAATTGGTGGGCGGGGCTACAGAATCAGGCGTACTTCTTCTTCGGTTAAGGCGGTGTTTCACCACACTCTGACGTCACAGCCTGGCACATTCTGAGATCGAGCCTTTTCTGGGCCTGGTGTCAATAAAAGCTTTTCTTTGACTAAGGAAGTTTTCAGCTCCGAAACTTACAGGATATTCTCATATCACAATGAACTTTTATATATCAAAGGCTGAAAGAAAAGTTGATTTCTCAATTCATGACCTCTTTAATAATGTTTAATAACATCTTATGGTTTAATATTGTAACTGTCACTGAAGTCGACTGTTGCAATCACTGACGGACCCTTTCTTAATACCAAATACGGCATATTTATATAAAATAATATTTATTGAACAATAATAGGCCTATTTAAATTAACAATATTGTTGTTATTATAAAAGACAACAGCAAATAAACACAAGCAAAAAATTCAGTCAAACGAACAAAAGCAGCACTCTAGGACTTAAGTTAAATATAGCCTAAATGTAAAGTTATGAAATTTTCCCCTTAACCAATGTCGTTTTGCTCTGGAACATGTAATAGATTAATAGACCAAAGATTGCCTGTTTGATATACCCCAAAGGAATTATATCCGTTTAACCAAGAGACAGCGGGAAATTCCCGAATGACTGGCCGAGATGAAGCTGTTCTCTGCGGGTACATGATCGCTGAAAGGCCGCTGATGGCCTGGAGCTCGCATCTGCGAAAGCACCTGAACAAATCGTAAAATAGGCTCTATATATGTTTATATATGAGTAACATATTTGGGTTAGGGTTAGTCTAAATAACTTTTTTTAAATGACATTTTGTGACACAACAACAGTAGTATTTTTAAACCTTATAGTGGATTTGCTCGCCATGACAGTCATTTGTAATGATGAAGTTGCCATTTACTACATTTTAAATATATTAACTTTAAATGTAATATTGAATAACACACTATATTTAATTATTATCAAGTATATTTTAGTATGTTAGTCAAGAGTAAGTGCACTTCTCAAAATCATTTTTAAAATAATGATTTAAAATTAAAAATAAAACTTTTAATTTGATGTTATTACAAAGTGCACATTTTAAGTGTGCCTAAATGTGTTAAGAAATGTAGTCATGAAAGTGTCATGTGGCCTTTTCATTAATATTCTATTATCTGCAAGTGCACATTCAACTTCTTTTTCACAAGTGATCATATGTGTGAATTGATTGCTATGAATTTTATTGCTTATATTTTTCTTAAATAGATATAAAAACGAAATATTAATGCATTGTATATTTTACAATATATAATGTATTATTTTGCATATGTTTTAGTGTTCTGAATATTTTTCTTCTGTTCATGACATTGGTTATTTAAAACTTCTATGAGTTGCATTGTATAACCAACTCATAATGACACAAAGATGCTGATTTGAATTACTTTAGATGTTTACAATAAGCGTGAAACTCGCACTAAGACTTGAGAACGAAGACACAATGCACTCAGTTACATCAGGGTTGTCTTTAGTGGAAACATGCTGGTTCTGAGTGAAGTTCACAAATCCTCTGCAGCCAAACAGCAGCATCATTTCAGTGGAAAAAGGATCTATGTCAGTCAGCATATGATGAAGCTGTATATAGGAGAGACTAGGAGTTTCAAGGAACCCACTGCCCCCCTCGCCCCAACTTTTAGGCTGAAAGACGTTTATGAGGCGAAAATGAAAACACTGTTCTCATATTCTTTTTTGCCCCAGGTGAAAAAAATGATTAAGAGAATGTTGGCAAGAGCAGGAGATGTATATATACACTTTTTAAGAGAGGACTGAACAAGCTCTTGCTTGTTGGAATTTCAGAGATATTATATTTGGAAGTAGCAAGATAAGGCAAACATGCTCAGGAAATCCACACCCTGCTTCTATATTTAGAGACACATGTCAGACTAACCTGGTGTGTTAATCACTTAATGTAGACTATATATTTTAAAAACTTTAACATATTTTTTTAAAGAAAGATGACATCTCTATGGAAGGTTGTTTTCGCCACAGACACACTTTTTTGACTTTTTATCTAACAATTCTGACTTTTTTCCTTCTAATTACTAGTTGTATCTCTCAATTCTGAGAAAAAAAGTCTCAATTATTTCTTGAATATCGCGTCCTGTCAGAAATCACGTACTTGTCTGAGTATGTAATTTAAAGAGACTTTTCACCTACTGTTTTTTTAATACTATGTATTCGGACACACTCTTTTGGTGCACTCTTGGTTTTTCGCATACTATATAGTAGGGAAGTATTCAATTCAGTATTTCTTTCAATTCAGACTTTGACTCGCAATTGTGAGTTTATAACTTGCTATTTTCAGAATTGTGAGATATTAATTCTCAATTAAAACTATTAAAGGTTGTTTTGATCCCACGATGGCGGCGCGAGTAGTTCGCGAGGCTCTGGGTCTCTCCAGATTCTGCAATTTTGCGGTATTTTTCCTGCTCATCTCGGGTCTGTTCGTTCAGAATAGTTGTGCCTTAACATCGTACACCCGTGGTGAGATTTTGGATATTGGTTTGCGAATTTCCGACAGTTTTATGGACAATCTTCGACTCCTTCCTGAGATCGCTAGAACACCCGAGGCTATGCACTCTGCCCGGCCGGGCGGAAGTGCTCGCAGGCGGCGCCGAGATCGTAAACAAAGGCGGGGAATACGCGGTGGTCTGAGAGCTAAGCTAAGGCTAAAGCTAAGGCTTACCCCACATCGGCTCTCTTTACCCAGTATTTTCCTTGCCAATGTACGGTCGCTAGTGAACAAAATGGAGGAGATTCGACTCAGCATCACACACAGCAAGAAACTTTTGAACTGTAACGTCCTAATCTTCACGGAAACCTGGCTAAACGGCGGAATACCGGACACCGCTATTGAGCTAGCGGGATGCCACACGCTCCGGGCGGATAGAACATTAGATGGCTCCGGTAAGACCAGAGGTGGTGGATTGTGCATTTACATTAACAAAGCCTGGTGCACAAACTCTGTTATTGTTGGGAGTCATTGTTCAGCTAACCTGGAGTTTCTCATGGTTAAATGTAGACCGTTTTATCTGCCGCGAGAGTTCACTTCCACCATTATAACTGCAGCCTATATTCCCCCGGATGCTGATGCCAAGCTTGCTATGAAAGAACTTCATGCAGCCATCAGTAAACAACAGACTGATCACCCGGAAGCTGCTTTTATTGTTGCAGGTGACTTTAATCATTCAAACTTAAAGTCAGTGCTACCCAAGTTTCACCAGCATGTTTCCTGCCACACCAGAGGAAACAAAACCTTAGACCACGTGTACACAAACATGGCGGGAGCTTACGTTGCGACACCCCTCCCCCACCTGGGACAGTCAGACCACATCTCTTTGTTCCTCATCCCCAAATATTCACCCCTCATCAACCGTGTGAAGCCATCAGTGAAGACCATCAAGGTGTGGCCTGCGGGGGTTGATTCCACACTCCAGGAAAGGTTTCTACACACAGACTGGAGTGTGTTTGCTTCTCAAGCCACCAGTGGCGCTCACACGGACATTGACTCCTACACCTCCTCTGTATTGGATCATATCAATACCACCATTGACAGTGTTACAACCCAGAAACAGATCACCACATACCCAAATCAGAAGCCATGGATGAACAGGGAAGTGCGACTCCTGCTGAAGTCACGCAATACTGCCTTCAGATCAGGAGATGCACAAGCCTACAGCGCATCCAGAGCAAACCTGAAGAGGGGCATCAAAAAGGCCAAGCACTGCTACAAGCTAAAGATAGAGGGTCACTTTTCCAACTCTGACCCTCGACGCATGTGGCAGGGAATCCAGGCCATCAGTGACTACAAACCCACCCACTCCACCCCCGCAGCCACTGATGTCAACTTCCTGAACGAGCTAAATCACTTTTACGCTCGTTTTGAAAGAGACAACAGAGAAACTGCCACCAAGCTCAAACCCTCAGCTGACCCACCAATCACACTCTCCTCCACAGATGTCTGCAAGTCACTGAGCCGGATCAGCGCGCACAAGGCTGCTGGACCAGACAACATCCCTGGTCGTGTTCTCAGGGCATGTGCGGAGCAGCTCGCTGAGGTTTTTACAGACATTTTCAACCTGTCTCTTGCCCAAGCAGCTGTACCTTCATGCTTTAAACGCACTTCCATTGTGCCAGTGCCAAAACACTCTAACCCGAGGTGCCCTAATGACTACCGCCCTGTAGCACTCACACCCATCGTCATGAAGTGCTTTGAGCGGCTGGTCCTGGAACACCTAAAAGACTCTCTACCATCCACATTGGACTCACACCAGTTTGCCTACCGCAGCAATAGGAGCACAGAGGATGCCGTTTCCATGGCACTGCACTCTGTGCTCACTCACCTGGACAATAAGAACACTTACGCACGCATGCTGTTTGTTGACTTCAGCTCAGCATTCAACACTGTCATCCCAACCAAGTTAATAGCCAAACTTGGAGACCTGGGCATCAATACCTCAATGTGCAACTGGATTTTGGACTTCCTAACTGACAGACCCCAGAATGTTCGTTCAGGATCCACCTGCTCCACATCCATCACACTCAACACTGGTGTACCACAGGGCTGTGTGCTAAGTCCGTTTCTCTACTCCCTCTTCACCGCCGACTGCAAGCCTGTGTATGGATCTAATTCTATCGTCAAGTTTGCGGACGACACAACGGTGATTGGTCTCATCAGCAACAACGATGAGACTGCCTATAGGGAGGAGATCCAGCACCTGGCCACATGGTGCGCTGATAATAACCTGCTCCTCAACACCACCAAAACGAAGGAGCTCATCGTGGACTTCAGGAAGGAGTCAAGAGGCACACACGACACCATCCACATCAATGGAATGGCTGTTGAACGTGTCTCCAGTTTCAAGTTCCTGGGGATCCACATCTCGGCGGACATGTCGTGGACGACCAACACCTCCAGCCTGGTCAAGAAGGCTCACCAGCGCCTCTTCTTCCTGAGGACACTGAGGAAGAATCAGCTCTCCTCGGCTATCCTGGTGAACTTCTATCGCTGCGCAATAGAAAGCATCCTGACCAACTGTGTGGCAGTGTGGTATGGGAGCTGCTCTGTTGCGGAGCGCAAGGCACTGCAGCGGGTGGTGAAAACTGCCCAGCGCATCACAGGGACTCCACTACCTGCCATCGAGCACATCCAGAGGAAACGCTGTCTGCATCGAGCTCGCAGCATCCTCAAGGACTCCTCTCACCCAGCCCACAGACTGTTTTCTCTCCTGCCCTCCGGCAGGCGTTTCAGGATCCACCGGACCAGGACCAGCAGACTTAAGAACAGTTTTTTTCCCCAGAGCTGTCTCCTTACTGAACTCAAACCCCCGCTGATCCACTCCCCTCATATACTGATAACTCTCCTACCTCACATCCACCCTCACTTTGTTACTTGCACTACCGACTCTTTATTACAGTAACAACTGTTTACTTATTCATTTTGCACTACCACACCGTAACTGGATTATGCTCATTTGCACTGCCGACTGTTTACAGTACCTACTGTTTACATTTGTATTTTGCACCGTACTTCTAACTGTAATATGCAATCACTTCCACTGCACTTTTACACTTTTTTTCGGATAGCTTCTGTCCATAATTTATTGCACTAACTTAATCCACTGCCACATTCCTCATTTTAGCCTAACATATCATTGTATACCTCTATCTGTAAAATTCTGTTTATAGTAATAGCCATCTGTATATTATATTATATTCATAGTACATATCCACCTGTAAATTCTGTTTATAGTATTAACCATCTGTATATTATTCACTGTACATATTCACCTGTAAATTCTGTTTATAGTAATAACCATCTCTCTATTTATAGACATATTTATATATACTCAGTACATATCCATGTCCTGCACTTATGCAAACGTTGTATATCCTGCACTTGCTGCTATTGCACTTCTGGTTAGACCTAAACTGCATTTCGTTGCCTTGTACTTGTACTTGTGTAATGACAATAAAGTTGAATCTAATCTAAAACTATCTACCCATAGGTAAAGCTACTAACTAAAATGACGTGACACACAGGCAACTGATGTATGTGCAATTTCCTGCAAAATCCATCCTGACAGCTCTAAAATATGTCATTATTATAGGTTTATCAACTTATATTTAGGTAAAGACAGGGCTTTTTTTACACTTTCTCATTAATAACATTGTTTTTTATTGAAAAAAAAGTTCCAAAAGTTTACTTTTTTGCACAAATACCTAGTAATAAATGGCAATATTTACTTACTTAAAGGGAACCTATTATGCAAAATTGTAGCACAGATGTGTCCACCGTGTGTACAAACAACCAGCCTATAATGGTAAAAATCAACCCACTCTTTATTGTTAGAGTAGGCCGAAGCCCCGCCCACGACTGGTGACGATCTGTCCTATTAGCATAGATTCTGCCCTGAGTGAGCCGCAGTAGTCCGCCATATCTGTTTTCATTTCTGTTTGTTAGGCTGCATTAACTAGGTCAGCCGGAACCGGGAACACTTCCCATAACACCTGATGTACTCGTTACATCATAAAAAGAATGGCATCTACGCTAATGTTAGTCTCTCTGTTTATTCTGAGGTATACTGCAGCCAGCCCGATCCGGGCCTGAAGTGTCTGCAGAGACCGTGTCAATTAGACTCCCCCCTGAAATTGTCTCATCGACACTGCATCCTCAATAAACCCGTCTCCGGCGTGATGACTCCGATCTTTCAAATATTTCAATCTAATACGACTTCTGACCTGTAAAGTTGCTAGAATCATAATCATACACTGTTTGTTAGTTGGCCGGAGGAGAACTGGCACCCTGACTGAGCTTGGTTTCTCCCAAGGTTTGTTTCTCCATTATGCCACTTGATGGAGTTTTGGTTCCTTGCCACTGTTGCCTTTGGCTTGGCTTGCTCAGTTGGGGACACAACATTTTCAACTAAATATTCAAATAAATGTTCAAATAAATTACTGATCTGCCCACATTGTCACTATATGATAATTGAAATGAGCTGATGACATCACCGTTTTCTCATGAGCGGCTGTACAGCCAAATCAAATTATGTTGCATTATTCTCCTGTTTAACACTGTGAAGCTGCTTTGAAATAATTGGCATTGTAAAAAGTGCTATATAAATAAAGGTGACTTGACTTTTCTAATTAGCAGCTGTAGATATACAATGTCTGACCCCCCGCCCCCCCCAAAAAAAAATTAAAAGTAAATACATAATTAACATTAAAAAAAAATTCTGTTATTGGATGTAGGCCTACCAATGGACATAAGAGTCTGCATAGACACCCGGCATCGAAGCCACTGAAGACACTGTGGATGAATTTAATTTATAAATTAAAAAAAAATGTGCCAAAGAAAGTGTTATATGTTTGTAAAAATCATTTTATGCTGGACTGCTTAACAAACGAGGGTCAGTTCAACGCTGGATTTGCATTAAAGTTGTTTCTGAAAGATTTTTAGATTAACACATCTATTTTTGAATCAACTTAACTCCACAACTACTACATATATGTATCCACTTACCATTTAGAAACGTCCAGTTGCATTCTAAAAGTTGTAACTTCTTCCCGAGTCTCTCCATCAGTGTCCGACTCTGGTCCAAACATGTAAGGCTGAACAACCGCTACTGACAAATTCTGATTTTGGCTGCGTGACATTCTCCAGTTTTGTTGTTGCCGGCTTGTTTGCATTTAAAGAGACACACACAAAAACTGTATGTTTTTGCTCACACTCAAATAGGGGCAAATTTGACAAACTATAATAAATGATCTGTGGTGTATTTTGAACTGAGACTTCCCATACAGACTTTGGGGTCATCAGGGACTTTTATTACATCTTGAGAAAAGGGGCATAATAGGTCCCCTTTTAGCATTTTAATATATGAAAAATGCCACATGGAATCTTGCATGAACACCTTTTAGTGGTAATGCAAACAAATGACTGAATTAGACAATTTATTAGAATCGATTAATTGAAACAGACAGTTTGAACTGATTCACAGAATTGTTATTTTTCTGAAGTTTAAATCAGAGACATTAAAACTGTCTGAATGCTCTAATACTCGACCAAATAAATAAATAAATACCAGTAAATAAATTATTATTTTTACATTTAATAAATAAAAAATAGTTTTGTTTTCATGCAGGTATTCATATGGTTTAAACGTCAATACATTTAATAGTGTTGGTGTTCATTTATGCTGTCACCTTGTCCAATGTGATGCTGTTTGTCACGACACCCTATGGGCCCTGCTCATGGCGGCTCTCCAAGGCCAAATAAAGCCATTGTGGAGGGAAGTGGGCATGTGTCCGGATGACCGGGGGGTGGCACAAAGGCCCCCTGCTCCAGTGCTGTCCTCACGACGCCTGGCCACCTTTATGTGTCCTTTGCTAAAAGGAGGAAATGTCTTTCATCTCCTTTTCAAGGTGGAAAACACTGCCACCCTTACAACAGCAGAGGGGATTCAGCGCATGCCAGGACGCGTCAAAGTGTCAGCGTGTGATGCTGTTCCGTCACAGAGAGTGCCGGTTGAGTCTCAACTCAAGGCTTTGAGGCGTCCTGTTAATGCGCAGATGCAGGACATTCTTTTACATCTCGGATGCATTCATCTCCATGTCAACTTTAAAAAAAATGCTTTATTAATCAGATTTATGACGTGGTGGGAACAAAATCAAGATATTGCCATGTATTAAGAATTTGTGTCCACAATTTAACTAAATTAAAAGTGAACAAACTTCATTAACGGTTGCGAAGTAAATTCAAATTCAACTGTAGTACCTTCTCAGACAATGTGATATTTCTCAGAAAAAAAAGTCAGAATTGTGAGATAATTGAACTAAAGGAATTCGTACAATGTGGCTGATTTATGTAAATGAACGAATTTGTGGCCACAAATGAATATTTTTGTGAGAAGAAATGTTTCATTTGTGACATCCAACATCCAAGGCAAAATCTGTAATTCGATTACTGAGCAAAAGATTCATACGAGCCTGTTCTTTTAAGTGATTCTATGACGAACAAATTACTTTGTGATTCAAAAAACTAAAGTAATAAAGCTACACTATAAAAAATATACCTTTAAATTTAAGGTAAAAAAAAAAAATGCTGCTGTGGTTGCCAGAAAGTCAATGTAAAAAAACACTATGACAAGCTTTACAGGTTGCCTGTATATTTTACAATTTATAAATGTATATTTTATTAAGTGATATGTTGTTATACCTACCAAAATCTGCCTTTTAACCTCAAAATATACAGATAAAATCAAAATAAAAAGCCACATGATAAGCCTGTTCATAAAACATCAACACCACCAGGGTAACACACACGACACAAAAAATAATTAAATAAACTTTAACAGAAAATGTAACACAAAACATTGTCACGGTTTTGGGTTTTGTTTGTGTTCATGTCTTTGTATTTATGCTCATTGTCCTGTCCTGGTTTTGTCACATGTTCCTGTTTGTCATGTGATCAGCCATGTGCTCCATTGTCATGTGATTCCCTTGTCCATTGGTTGTTTTTGTCATGTGCTCATCAGTTCTGTTTTGTCATTGGTTCATTGTTTGATTGTTCACAGGTGTTCCTTGTTAGTCATCAGTCTATCGCTGCATCCCAATTCGCATACGTACTATACGTACTAAATAGTATTTGAAAATAGAATTAGTATGTCCCAAATTGTAGTATGTTGAAAAGAGTATTCAAAAGATACCCGGATGGTCTACTATTTCCGGTCAGTATTCGAAGTACAGATCGACGCACACTCTAACGGCTGAAATTGCCAACAACCAATTGCGAGTAGGACGAGGATTCGATTAAAACTACAAACGCGGATAAAAAGTGTTTGTATAAAAACTACAAAAATGGCAGTTGTGCAAGTCTGACGGTTAGAGGTTTAGATAAATGGCAGATCAACGTGCTACTACATTTCTCTCTGATACGGTAGGAAATTAAACTGAATGTGGAGGATGAAGACTGCGATGATGATTAACAGGGCAGTTTAAATGGTGACAGGATGCACGTAACTAAGCGACATGTAGTATGTCCCAGTAGTATGTCCCAAAGCTTGCATACTCTTTTGCTACACACTCAAAATATGTACTTTTTCTTCACAAAAAGAGTACATACTTTTAGGTCGTAGTATAAGTAGGTGAATTGGGATGTGTGTGTTTAAGCCCCCATGCGTCTTTGTCTAGTATTATTGCCTGTACCGCCGTTAGTGAGTTCTGTGTCTGTTAGCGTCAAGTCTGTTTGAGTCAAGTCCTTGTTTTAGTTTTGTAAATAAACTGCACTTGGGTCCTTAAAGCCATACTTTTACAAACATACTAATGTACATTACTGATAACAAAAATAAGAAGAAACAAAATTATTTGTGACGTGTAATACAGGGTCTTTGGGGAATGTCCCTTTACTGTTTTTTACTGTACTTGTTAACCATAAATGTGACATTATTTTACAGTAAAATTACATCTAATGTAACCTTTTTACAGTATTTTTCTGTAAAAATCACAAACGTTAAGGTACCAGAATTGTGAAGAGAAATTAGAATCTTTTGGAATTTTTTAATAATTAAATAATTTGTATGTATTAATATGTATAAATTTGTATTGCCAATTTGTGAACAGCTTAAATGAAACTTTAAAAAACAAGACCTTTCCCGACTTGTCCTGACTGGCCGGTTTTGCCAGGAAAATCAAAAGGATGTGACTTACACTCTCTCCCAAGAGCCTCACTTCCATTCTATGACACATGAATCGAACGCTTATACAATGTTCAGGATAATGCAGAAAGAGCCATTCTGTATTGTAATGTCAATTTTTCATGCAAAGAAAAGGGATTATTTCCAGATCTATATAGTTTATAGTCTCACATATACTTTATAATCAAATTATCATAAGTGTCATTTTAATTACCCCATCTTTCTGAATTCTACATATAACCCCTTTAAGTTCCTTACGATTCCCATACCTATTTATTTTATGAAAACATACTTTTTTTGGAGTTTTTAGTGAGAAACTTAATTTTTCTTTTTGAAAAAAATTTCCTGATCATTTCAGTCTGGTTTTAACAGATTGTCTGGCACATTTCAGCACAGATTGTTTTGTCAGTCTGTCACAGAGTCTGATTTTGAAGGAGGAGACAGTACAAAAAAACACTAGACCAAAAAGTTTGCAAAAGAAGAAAAAAAAAGATGAATTGTATATGGGCCTTTTAATGATTTTTGTGACTCTTTTATCTAAATTAATGATGTCATTATGTCCATAAAAGCAGTATGTGGTCAGGAGAGGGAAGAGAAAGAAAGAAAAAAAACTAAAAAAAGGTCCACAATTCCCTTGTTTCTTATTTCTCTGGTGCCTCTCTCCCTTAAGAAAATACAGGGTTTAATGGCTCTAGCAGCTCCGGTGTGTTCCAGCACTAATCAATGTGCTCCACCGACAGCGAGCCAGATCCTCACACACGGCTGCCAAGACAGTCCTGTATGGCTACCCAAGATCACCATGGTGATCACTCCCATTAGGATAGTTGCTTTCCTGATGTTGAATGTCTGCCTTCAGACACATACAGCCATTATATAAATCTCCTTTCAGAATGTTGGCCTTTTCTAGCCAAGGCTCTTTTTTATGAAACAGACAGGGGCAAGCAAGAGAGAAAACAAGACTCGAGGAGGAGAAGTGCCAGGCCCAAGAATCACATCTGCTAAAGTACTAGAGCATATAAGAAAGCACTAGACACGCATAAGAAAAAGATTAGGAAAATGGAGACATCTTTACTGTTTGAGTGCTTGCTGTATTTTCATTGAATCCCCAGTGGATTCTGGTAAATATTTTGATAGGTATTTGTTCGTTTTCCTCCAACTGCACTTGGAAAGAATTGGCAAATTTACACGGAATCGGCAGGACAGTTTCATATTTGTGATTTCAGTTGTTTTCCATTAAGCTCAGTTGCCTTTTCACTATTTTTATGAAGTCACAAGAAACTTTTCACAAATAGTTTCACATTTTAATAGTTGTGTACATCTGTTGAATGCAGTAGATAATAAAATGGTAATATGTAATACAAAATTTACTATTTAATCAATTTAATTTAATTTGCTCCAGTACCAGCTATATAGGCTCTATGGATGAATTGCTGTTGATTACCACAAAAAACAAAACAATTATATCTAACATTTAAATAAGCACTCATCCCTCAGTTTTCAAAAACTGTTTACAATTATCCATTACAAAAATCTAGTAATTTTATTAATACATTTCAAAATATAATAAAATCAAATCTGTCCTAACTAGACGAAACGACAATTCTATTCTAGAAGTGGTTTCTACTTTTCTGCAACGTCACGGCCGGAACAACACCACAAAGTATGACAATGACAAGTGTTATAAGCATCTAATGTGAGTTTGAATATCATTTTGCATGACTTTTATAGGATGATTGTACAATTTTTGACATGTCTGTATCTTGGAGATCTTTTAATCCATTCGTTCAAAATTATTCAAACTAGTTACAAGTGTCTGTTATTAAATGCGGTAGCTGTTGTCTTTGCAGCACAAACAGAAAATGCATGGTTTAGTTTAAAACACTACACTAAACACTAAAACATTACAAATTGGTGTAATATTTATGAACGTGATTATGTACTTACACACTTCGTTGCGAGTGCAGTGTGCTTGCAGAGAGACTCCGCCCACACACTCTTTCAAAAGTAAAGACATTTATCAAATTTACATTTAATCATTTAAATGACGATTTTATATAAAGCGAATTAAAAATGAGGAGAACAGCTAATGAAACCAACAATAGGGCAACAATATGTAAGGGCTGTGACTTATCCCAGTTAATCTAGCACAGTACACATAGTAAGGAGTTTTTCTTCTTTCTTTTTTTTAATGATTTAAAAATAAATGATGTTTCTTTAACAAAGTTTGGGAAGAGCACGTTCAAATGATCTATCCAATCATAATGTCATTCCAACCAGCTGTCAGCAATCAGTAATAGAACATGTCTTCCCAGTCAGCACAAGTGGAGGATCATATAAATACCCAGTCAACTCAACAAAGTTCCTTGACAGGTTTTCAGCATCCCTCCACCACCCCGTCTTCCTCACACTCACCTGGTTACTTTCCTAACCAGAGATACGGGGGGAGTACTCTGGGTAAAATATATACAGAGCTCAGAGCCCTCTCCTCAGACAGCACGACAAAAAAAAAAAAAAAATATATATATATATATATATTTATATATACAGTGAGGAAAATAAGTATTTGAACACCCAGCTATTTTGCAAGTTCTACCACTTGGAAATCATGGAGGGGTCTGAAATTGTCGTCGTAGGTGCATGTCCACTGTGAGAGACATAATCTAAAAAAAAATCCAGAAATCACAATATTTGATTTTTTAACTATTTATTTGTATGATACAGCTTCAAATAAGTATTTGAACACCTGTCTATCAGCTAGAATTCTGACCCTCAAAGACCTGTTAGTCTGCCTTTAAAATCCACCTCCACTCCATTTATTATCCTAAATTAGATGCACCTGTTTGAGGTTGTTAGCTGCATAAAGACACCTGTCCACCCCATACAATCAGTAAGAATCCAACTACTAACATGGCCAAGACCAAAGAGCTGTCCAAAGACACTAGAGACAAAATTGTACACCTCCACAAGGCTGGAAAGGGCTACGGGGAAATTGCCAAGCAGCTTGGTGAAAAAAGGTCCACTGTTGGAGCAATCATTAGAAAATGGAAGAAGCTAAACATGACTGTCAATCTCCCTCGGACTGGGGCTCCATGCAAGATCTCACCTTGTGGGGTCTCAATGATCCTAAGAAAGGTGAGAAATCAGCCCAGAACTACACGGGAGGAGCTGGTCAATGACCTGAAAAGAGCTGGGACCACCGTTTCCAAGGTTACTGTTGGTAATACACTAAGACGTCATGGTTTGAAATCATGCATGGCACGGAAGGTTCCCCTGCTTAAACCAGCACATGTCCAGGCCCGTCTTAAGTTTGCCAATGACCATTTGTATGATCCAGAGGAGTCATGGGAGAAAGTCATGTGGTCAGATGAGACCAAAATATAACTTTTTGGTCATAATTCCACTAAACGTGTTTGGAGGAAGAAGAATGATGAGTACCATCCCAAGAACACCATCCCTACTGTGAAGCATGGGGGTGGTAGCATCATGCTTTGGGGGTGTTTTTCTGCACATGGGACAGGGCGACTGCACTGTATTAAGGAGAGGATGACCGGGGCCATGTATTGCGATATTTTGGGGAACAACCTCCTTCCCTCAGTTAGAGCATTGAAAATGGGTCGAGGCTGGGTCTTCCAACATGACAATGAGCCGAAGCACACAGCCAGGATAACCCAGGAGTGGCTCTGTAAGAAGCATATCAAGGTTCTGGCGTGGCCTAGCCAGTCTCCAGACTTAAACCCAATAGAGAATCTTTGGAGGGAGCTCAAACTCTGTATTTCACAGCGACAGGCCAGAAACCTGACTGATCTAGAGAAGATCTGTGTGGAGGAGTGGGCCAAAATCCCTCCTGCAGTGCAAACCTGCTGAAAAACTACAGGAAACATTTGACCTCTTTAATTGCAAACAAAAGCTACTGTACCAAATATTAACTTTGATTTTCTCAGGTGTTCAAATACTTATTTGCAGCTTTATCATACAAATAATTAGTTAAAAAAATCAAACATTGTGATTTCTGGATTTTTTTTTTAGATTATGTCTCTCACAGTGGACATGCACCTACGATGACAATCTCAGATCCCTCCATGATTTCTAAGTGGGAGAACTTGCAAAATAGCAGGGTGTTCAAATACTTATTTTCCATATATATATATATATATACGGAACAGAATAGCAAGTGTTAGTATTAATGGGTCAAGTGATAACAAAAAAAGCATCTTTAGCGGTTTCTTGAAAATGGTTAAGGACTCAGCAGCTTTGGTTGAGTTAGGCAGGTCATTCCACCAGTTTGAAACAGTCAAGGTAAAGCTCTGTGAAAGTGATTTTGTTCCTCTTTCCGGTAGCACAACAAGGAGCTGTTCAGAACGCAAGCTTCTGGAGGGCACATAAATTCGAAGTATTGAGATTAGGTATTGGGATGCAGAGCCAGTGGATGTTCTGTAGGCAAACACCAGTCTCTTGAATTTGATGTAAGCAGCATTTGGCAAGCTGTGCATATTTTTTATTAAGAGAGGTGTGACATGCACTCTCTGTGGCTTTTTAAAGACCACTCTTGCTGCAGCATTCTGGATAGGTTGCAGAGGTTTGAGACTGCATGCTGCAAGGCCTGCCAAGAGAGCATTGCAATAGTTCAGTCTGGATTGAACAAGAGCTTGGACAAGGAGTTGTGTATCTGCATGCTCTGATAGGAAGGGCCTGATCTTCCTAATGTTGTTTAAGGCAAATTTGCCAGGCCGGGCAGTTCTAGCAATGTTTTCTATGAAGTTTAACGTATCATCAATCAAAACTCCAAGGCTGTCTTGGATGGAGTTATGGTTGACGGCCCTAGCAGAATGGAGAATTTGTGATGAAATGTTGGGTCTGCTAGGACCACAAGCAGTTCTGTCTTTGCAAGGTTGATGTGGTGGTCCTTCATCCATAAATCAATCTGTCAGACAGGCTGAGATACGAGCAGCTACCGTTGGATAATCTGGCTGGAATGAGAGGTAGAGATTTGTGTCATCAGCATAGCAGTGATACTAAAAATCATGTTTCTGAATGACAGATCCTAGTGATGACATGTACATGGAGAAAATAAGTGGTCCAAGCACTGAGCCCTGCGGCCTCCTCATAGCTAGATTTTGTGACTTAGACATCTCACCCATTCACGACACCCTGAAGGACCTACTTGAAGTGCGGTTTCTGAGATGCCCTTCGTCTTGAGGGTTGACAGGAGGATCTTGTGGTTAACTGTATCAAAAGCAGCAGACAGATCCATCAGGCTGAGTACTGATGATTTAAAAGCTTCTCATGCCAGTCCCAGAGAGCAGGGCTCAATTTAGTGGCCATGTTTGAAACCAGACTGGTTGTTGTCCAGGAGGTTGTTCTTTGTAAGAGGGGTAGAGACTTGTAGTTTTCTAAAAGTACTGGATTTAGAGTGATTTTCTATCTGAGCCTGCTTAAAGACTAGCTAGGGGGTGGAAGGTGTGGCGTAGGGCTGTCAAAATTGCTCAAAAATGACGTTCGAATATTCCCTCTAAAAAAAGCACGAATATTCGAACTATTCGAACATCTGGTTGCGCATTTTATCAATGACGCGCATTACGTCAATAACAGGACAAATGAATACAAAGACACATAACTACTTATATAGGTAGTCTATTTAAGTTTAAACATATTTGACAACGTATTACCTACACAAAAACAAGTAAATCAACTAATGGCTAAAGACCGCAGACCTCACTCTCTCTCGCCCTCGCGCTCTCTGCGCATAACGGTTTAAATGAACACACACACACATTTTGAGAGCTGATCAAGAGTTTTGTGCAAGCAATTTAAGGTCGCGACTCTTGTCCCAAATATAGCAGGCTTCATTCAGTGATTGAAACAAATATTAATATAAGTTTTACAGCATATTATTGAACGCTCCGAGCGAGCTGTGCTGTGGTAAACATGGAACTTTTCCTTGACATGAAACGGTAAATAATCAAACCAGTGGAAGCAGTGCATTTATCCTTCATTCATGCAATATCTATTCAGTCAGTACCTCGGTTCCATTGCTTGACAGAACTCCATGAAGCCTGCCTCATCCACGACACTGATCGCTCTCATGTCCTTACAAATGAACTAAATTAATTTCTCCGTTATGGCCTCTTGTCGTGTTGCAGACAGAGAGCTTGTGGCGCGCGATGCAAAGTAAGGCTGGTCCAGTTTGCACATACAAATTAGTTGCTTATGTTTACAAAACGAGCCTACAAAAGCATAAAGCCCGTTTAATAAAGAAAAGTTCACGAAACTAAGTGAAAACTCACTAAAGTGTTTAGTGAAATTAGGAAACACTTATATCATAAATTGAGTTGTATAAGTTAACGTTACATTTCTACATACATTTTGTTCTCATGTCACAAGTAATATCAAGGTTTATTTTGATCTGTTTTACATGATTCTTTTGTAGTGTGGTTTTCGGTGAAGTGTACTAAAATAAATATCGTCACCTGTGTACATTAGCCCACTTCTTCTCGACGCTTTTCCTGATAGTTTATAGAACAATTACTCCGAGTCGCCATCTGTCGTTTCAATGAAAAGCACAACGGCGAGCGCGTCAAATATAAACACCTCGTCCTTTTGGGGAGGAGCGCGCGCAGTCAGCGGGGGCTCGCGCTCTGGAGACAGGGCAAAGTACACAAGGCTTCAGGCGCGCTAGCGCCCACTCGCAAAGCAGACAGCCACGCCTCTACTACCGCGGGCGTTTCCCCCCCACATTTTTTTATTTATTTGAATATTAATTTTCACCTTCGAAATTCGTTTTTTAAAAACTTTTCGAATATATATTCGAATTTAGAATATTCGTTGACAGCCCTAGTGTGGCGCGGGCTGGCCTAGATGAAAGGGGGCAAAAGATGTTTAAACAAGATGTTAGAGTGGAGTGATGAGAACTGATTAGGGGGAGGAAGTGTGGACGAGGCCAAACAGGATAGGTTACTACAAAAGGTGACCTTCGGAGGAGTGTGTGTTGAGGTTAAGAGTGAGGAGCAAGTGATCTGAGGAGTGCAGTGGAGCAACCAGTGCATGATCAGTGGAGCAGTAGAGTGTGTAAATAAGGTCCTATTGGTTACCTGATTTGTGAGTAGCCGCAGTAGACACTCGCTTGAAGTCAAACGAGGCAAGCAGAGTGTGGAAGTCAGCAACCTGAGGTTAAGGTGGATGTTGGAAGTCTCCAAGTACTACCAGAGGAGGACCGTCCTCAGGGAAGGATGAGAGTAAGACATCCATCTGGCCTGCGGTGCAACAAAGGCCCCGATACTTCAAGCGAAATCGAAGAACGGACTGCTGTGACGTCAAACAAAATCATGCAAAAGCGAAGTTCACTTGGAGTTTGTTTTAGGAGTTCGAAACAGATAGCCAAAGCAAACTTCCCGGAAAATTTCACTACGGCTTGTAAACACCTTTGTACTATCATTGGTCGGTGGCGATTGCATAATAGGTAGGTGTGCGCAGAAGCTACGCTTCATTTCTCCAGTTCAGTCGGTCGTGGTCAGATCTCCTTGAGTGAAAACATGAACAGCTGCTTTATGTTACAATATGAAGTGGTACTTACTTCTGATTGATACACTGACATGTTTAAAACTGTACTGGTTGATTTTAAGCAATCTAAGTGCTATATAAATAAATGTGATGTTACTTTACTAGAGTGCCGAATTGCAAAGCTCGTGCAAACATTTTGCTATGATCAGATGCTAATGCTTTATTAAAATAATGCTTGGTGTTTTCTCAATTTTGTTATGTTTTATTTTGTTATTGGGAGGAAGGCATGCAGCACATATTTACATATTCATCTAAACTTCACTTTCAGCAGAGTGGGCGACTGTCAATATTGTTTCAGGAGCTGGATGTTCCAAATATGGTAAGGAGCGTGACATTTCCGTCACACGCTTAAGGTATCTTTTCAGAATGATGAGCTTTGTAAACATCAACACGTTTCAGAAAGGGCCATAGAGGAGCAACAATAATGTACGTTATGTGTAAAATAATGACTTTTTTTTTTTTTACCTAAAACCGCGTCAACACATTGCATTAAACCAAATGCACAAAATAATGTTCTTTTAAGAATCATCATATGACCCCTTTAAATGACTACAACATGGATTTTAAAAGGGCGGGTGAAAGCAATGGTATGTGATTCAAATGAGCTAAAGGATTACATTTCCACCCGTTGGAGATAAGCAGACCAGTACCCCCACCCCTGAAAAAGTGAAATTAGTGGAGAGGGCCGAAGGTGTGGCAGTTAATGTTACAAAATATTTATATTTAATAAATCCTTTAATACATTTAATAAATGCTTAATTTAACTTTCTATTCATCAAAAAATCTTGAAAAAAAGTATCACCATTTCCACAAAAATGTTAAGCAGCACAACACTTTGTTTGGTAGCCTTAACTGCTATGTACAAAGATTTGAATTAATCATTTGATACAATGCACTTATTGTGTACATAAATGTTTTTACATTGTACTTACATTTTAAAAATGACCTGCTTGTAATTACATCTGTAATTAATTTCTGTAGTTACATTTATAATTACACTGTTGACACTTTCCTTACACCTAACCCTACACTTAAACTTACCCATACCACCACACCTGTCCCTAACACTACCCGTATCCCACCTCTATATCAGCAAAAGTCTTTTGCAATACAATATGATTTTTTTTTTATGTAAGTACATAGTAGTTAAGGCCACCTAATATAAAGTGGGACCATTACATTTAAACAGTTCTTTTAATTTTTAATAATATTTCATAATATTACAGTTTTTACTGTATTTTACTGTGATTAAATAAATGCAGTCTTGGTGAGCATAATTGACTCCTTCAAAAAAATTATTATTATTTTTTTTTATGTTTCCAAACTGAGAGGTACTGTATATCTAACCTTTCTAACTTCTGTCAGGACCAAGTTAGTAAATCCAGTCATTTTCAGATGATACAGGCAATGATCAGAAATAGACTGTTTACATAGTTACAAAACATTACAAACCTCCACTTCGTCAGGTTTCCATCTAAAGGACAATTTAGACTTTATTGCTAAAATAACAAATTTTTCTACAGAGGATTTCATTTAAGTGCTTTAATAAAATACAACCTTCATATTTCTGCTTTTAAAGCCTCATAAATTGCCCTCTGGAAAATGTTCTTCCTTTGTAAGTGCATTACTATAAACAACAATTTTTGTTTAGTTGGTTTTTACAATCTGAAGGATGAATCAGAAAGATTTGTATGCTAACTAACATAATACCACACATTCTGTCAAAGAGCTTACTGTATCTTACTGTGAACCCAGAACATTTCTTTAAATAGAACAACTGTTCCTGTCTTGGATTTATCCCCCTTGTGACTATTCAGTCCATTTTGAGAGACTAGATTACTTGAGAAGGTGTCAAAGACTAAAAAAAGAACTGAGCGAGAAATGCTGTAAAGACAGAAATACTCAGATGATTTAGCACTTCTATAAAGTGCATTATTTTGGCAAGAACATACCCCCAAAAAAAGAAAAGAAAATAGTTTTTTTTTTAGTCCATTGCTCATTGATAGAATGTTTCTCCTCTCCGTTTAATATTTCAGTTGATTTTCATTGGAGAACTCCCAAAGGCACCCATTGAGATTTGCATCCTGATTTATTTGTCATATATCCTTTATATCTCTAAATTCTTTATACATCTCCAGTGGCACCATGCATCTTTCATGAGTTCCTCCGCCGTGTTCTCGGTCGGATCCAAACAGATTTTACACGTCCGGGCACTGCTGTACTTCACTTATTTCACCTTGCATGTGTGGGATGGATGAAAAATGTAACGGGAGTTGTTAATTTCTCTTTTCACAGCTCGGGAATCATGCAGGTCAAATTCCATTTTACATCCCTGCTGTCTTAAGCCAAGCACTGCAAGGTCGTGGTAAATGCAGTTTGAATGTTATCTACCCCTCATAGCAGGGCTGTAACGATTTGACCAAAAATAAAACCCTCGTTTAATTGAACATTTGACCTCGATTACGATTAATGAAAGATTATTTTGCTTTTTTTTTTTTTTTGCCCTCACAAGTTTTTTGAGTAAGTTCCTGATAAGGTTTGTACTGTAAATATTTTCTACTATTAAAGGTGGATTTTTTTTTTCTAATGAAAAAGTGCATTTCTTTGTGATTTTAAAATACTTGAAGGAAACGGTTCACTTTCAGCAGTTATTGTCTATGGAGCAGATTTCTGTTTGTTGTACATCAGATACAGATAAATTAACACTGTAGGCCTACATTACATTTATTTGAATGCATTAATGAGAGAGTGATTGTGTGTGTGAATTACTCTTACTGTCTCTATTCATTATGAAGCTGTGGTTTATACTTACTTCAAAGGTATTAAAATAAAGTTTGAGCTTCTAAGCTACTTTAGTGATTTTACTTTAGTCACAGGACAGCTTTGATCCTGCGTTTCTGTGCTCCTCTGCGCGCGATCTTCACGGGATGTGCGAGCTTCTGTCTGAGTGTTCGTTTGTCACAATAAATCAGACATTAGCTCAACATAATACACATCTGATGGTCGAAACTCACTTTAATGTTCAAACTGACAGGGCTTAAACCACATACAAATGACAAAGCTTTGCGAGAACGCAGGTGGAAGAGGTCTGCCTTCAGGGCGCGCGCGTTGTCGCGTTTAAACGCATTTACTTGACAAACTTTACGAGCACGAAAGTGAAAGCGGCTTCGGAATCGGAATCTCTCTCTCTCTGTGTGTGTGTGTGTGTGTGTGTGTGTGTGTGTGTGTGTGTGTGTGTGTGTGTGTGTGTGTGTGTGTCGGTGCGGTGGCAGCGCGTAGGCTATAAGAACAGCAATTAACTGACCTGTATAAACTGTGTAAAACATGCAGTTACTATAGTGATTCTGGGCATCTATAAACCCAGATAACTGCTCTTGCATCTCTCTGTGTGCCTGCAAACTGCACTTGATGTGACTGACGGGGCGGAGTCACGTGAAAACCGAAATGACCGACATGGGAAAAATACATCGGTTAGAGGTTCTGAATGTCGGTTTCGGTTATTTTTCGATTAATCGTACAGCCCTACCTCATAGGGAGAAAAACATGGACTAAAATGACAAATAAAACACGACTGGTGTTGAGGAAGCTCTAGGAAACTTATTCAACTTACTCAAATTTAAAAGTAGTTCATAAACACAACCAACCGACTGTATATTTTTGACAAAATACTTCGCTATGATGAAAGCTGTTAACAGAAAGTAGATTCTACAATGAACTGCAATGAAGCTACCTGGAATAATTAATCCTGGAATATTTTCCTCAAAAAACTTAATTTATTTTCGACTGAAAAAAGAAAGACATTGGATGACATAGACAATGAACTAATTCTTTAAGAATTTCATAGTTTTAATTATTATTATTTTTTTTAATTATTAATCTTTGACATTTAACTTAAAATTATCATGTAATCTCAATTTAAATATTATATATATTTAGTAGTGGAAACCTGGCTAGCTTTAACTAGCTAATTCAGTAAATGCTAACTTGCTAATAGGTAACACAATGCTTTGATAGCATTAGCCTAGCATAGCAGTTGCTGAATGAGTACGGCAATATAAACCCAACATAACAGAAAATCTTCTAAATTAGCACAGCAAAACATTAACTTGTTCCCCGCCAAACACAGAATTTTCCGTTATTTGTGAGAAAACGCTTCCCTGCCAAACACCGAATTTTCCGTGTTTCCACTGTTATATGCTAGGGGGTGCTATTACGCATCTTCTGAATGAGTACAGAATCTCCTGATCAAAACGAAGAAGACGACTCAAAAAAACAAGCAATCGTATGTATGCAGATGCATATGTAAAATAACGTGATCATCAACATTAAACATCATATAAATCAAAACTGCCTAATGTTACTGAATGAAATGTTGACCCAGGACGAGCTATAAGACTGTGCAAGCATTAGGGGTGTTGATGGACTCGATCTACTCCATCTGTGTTTGATAATCGCTCTGAATCTGATCAGGATGTAGTCTCTGACAAAAACGTGATTTTTTCAGCTTTTTTTTTTCAAAATGTTGCTTTTTTTATGAAACTTACTCATATTTAAATTTTACCTCGTGTTTAAAAGCAGAGGGTCTACGCTTTCTTTTGATATATTGCATGCTCAGATATTCATAAAACAAAATATTCTGTGAGCCATACATTTTTTTGTGAAAGGATCAAAAACCCTGGCGGTGGCTGGCAACTTTTTTTTTTAAACGCTGGAGGGGAAAGACTACTAAATCTCCAACTTAACATTAATCTTGCACAAAGCATTTACTCTCCCTTTCGAAGGTCATGGCAAAGCAATTTTTTAAGCAAAAATGTAATTAAGTTAAATTTAAGTTAGTCTAAATTAAAAGAAACATGTTCATAAAACTCAAAACAGTTGTGTCAATTTTGTGAACTCAAAAGAAAAAGAAAGACATACTCATAAAAGTTAATTTTATTGAACTAATTTGTTTAATTTAAGTTTACCCTACTCAAACCAATTAATAAATTTTTAGCATTAGGTTTTACAATGGAAAAACCGCTGTTACTTCCGTTTTAAAACAGCTTTTTAGTTAGTCACTCCCCAGCACTGTCGCAACTTTTAGGCCTTTCAATTCTAATAGAGGAAATGGTTGAGTATGAAATGGGTCATTGGAAAAAAAAAAAAATCAACAAATAAGAATCAAGCAAAGGAGGAAGTAAAATGTTTTCAATTCCCGCTCTTACTTTACTCAAAAAGACTTTTCTTCCAGTTAAATTTGGAATTGTGACAGACAATGAAAAGAAATCCTTTCGGATAAGGTTGTTACATGGTGAACGCTACAATGCTTTGAACTTACGTCACACAGAATTAACCCACAGACGGAGGGCGTGAGGGATTGAGATAAACATGTTTGTAATGGTATATAATAATATCCACTTTGGCCAAGGCTTCTCCCCCCCCCCACTGTTTATTTCCATGCATGTACTGCAGGAAGTTCTCCTTAGCAAGCTGCGATTATTCCCCCCGCCACCCCCCACCCTCCGTCTTTTCTCTTTGTTGTCATGCCGTCAGTATTTAAAACGTTCCAGTGATTTTAATTTCACTGACATAGGCACAAGCTAAGGCGGTACATATGTGCCGCAATGTGCGCGAGACATAGCTTTTCTTCTGATTTGATCACGGACTCGCGGAAACAGATTGCGGTGCCGGAATGTGCCATTGAGCCTTACAAAGCCCATCTGTTTGGGCGACCCAGTGGAAAGACGAACATAGCGGGCAGCAGGCAGAATGATGGAGTACCCATTAAAGATAAGGGAGGCTGGGGTGGCCCACCTCACCAGACTGTTGTTTGGGACACGAAATGGGCCTGCAATACACCCCCCACCCCCTCACATCCCCCGTCACCTTCTCAGTTTCAACATGGCAGCAGTTTCTGAGGGACTGACATACTTTCACATGATATTCATTCTTTTTTTCCTCTTCGTTGGATTACCTATTGAGGTTTGTGATGGGGGAGTCATATCACAGCTTTAAATAAGCATGTGTGTGTCAGTGCACACGTTTCGCTGGAATTTTACCTCACACACGTTCTATTCGAATGGTGTGTCATCCTGATGCTAATTCCACCTCTTCTCCAGTAAAGCGTGGGGTTTTGCGGTTCAATGACAGCTCGATAACTAGAGCCGGTCGAGGTGTCTCTGCTACATTTCCCATTTGCCGTCTAATTCACACATCAGACACATGTACTCACAAAAGTGCAGCCGAAACAGCGTAAAGACACTGCCGTGGAGGATTCGGTAATGCTGTCCGCCGGGAAACAGAGAGACTATATCATGTGCACGCTTTTGTGCGATGGGCCGGGTCAGTGGAAATGTACACTAGACCAGTTCGTCTGTAGGATGGCTCGGAGAAAGAAAGGCAGAGAGAGCGAGGCAACAACAGTCACGGCGTGGAATAGCGCAGCGGGCAGGAACAGGGGCTGACTGCAAAACCGTGTTGGGTTATTTTTAATTCATGCGCTGCCACCTGGTTAATGGAGTTTTTAGATCTAGCCAGTCTTCCAGGCTGAAACATGGCTTGTTTTAGATGATCAGCTCTGAACCAAAAGCACAGAAATTATTTATGCTTCCTACTTTACAGGTCCTTGGTAATATAGTATAATAATGTTAAAATAGGCAAATGTCAGAAAACGTTAGGGGAAGGCAACCAAAGTATATAATGCATTTTGTGTGGGTGGGGGGAATGCAATACAAAACATTCTCCTCTCAAATTTAGAAGCTTCTTGTTTAGAAGAACATTTGACAAAAATTTGCTAAGTCTATTTCTAATGTTCATACTTTCATTTAAACTTTTGTGCAGGAGAGATCATGATTCATGGTCGTAATATTATAGTATTTGGTAACACTTTATTTTACAGCGTCTTTGTTACATATGTTACATGTAGTTACTATAGTAATTACAATAAATGTTGCTTAATTACATGCTAGTAACCTAAATCACACCCTAATCCTAACCTTAACCCTATAGTACATGTAGTTAATTACACCGAAACACGGACACCTTAAAGTAGTGTATCCAAATATTCATAGCACCACCGCAAACATGATGTGGATTATTTTTTAAGAGAAAACACTAAAAATATCCATTCTAACTCTCTCCTGATTCTCATGTCAAATCTGTCTTTGTTTAGGTTTTCTTTTGTATTCTTTTTTTGTTTGTTTTGCTTGGATTGTGTATTTATTTATTCCGGTTTTCCTTTGTGAAGCAACCTTGGGGTCCTGAAAGGAATATAAAAATAAATAAATTACGAATGAGTAATTAATCAATTAATAACTACTACAATGGTTGCACTTTATTTGACAGTATGTGCACTTACGTGTACAGTGTGCTTACCTAAGAAAGCATAATAATAATGTCATTTTTAATCACCTAGCTTTTGCAGTTCACTTAAATTTGGTGTGACAAGTGAATTATTAAATGCACAAATAAACAATGTAGTTTCTCAATTAATATGAGGCCGTAGAAACTGCATATAGATATATACACACTAAAAAATGCTGGGTAAAAAAAAATGGACAAACCCAGCAATTGGGTTGTTTTAACCCAGTGAATGTTTTTTTAACCCAATCGCTGGGTTAAAACAACCCAATTGCTGGGTTTGTCTATTTTCAATCCAACTTGGGTTGTTTGTAACCCAGCATTTTTTAGAGTGTAAATAGGAATTAGACAAGAAATATAAGCATGTTGAGAAGATGTGTGCTAATAGTTTTCTAAGATATTAGATTCATTTTTTTTTTTTTTGTGTCTGGCAGAGGATAAAAAGAGTGAAATAAATATGCATTGGAAAAATCTGAGCCTAGAAAATCAGAGAGACATAAGGCTGGCCTTTATTTAAAAAACTTGAACCTTCCTGAACCTATATGTGCAGTTTTTTAAAAAGCAAAATATTGACTTAAATACTGCTGTTAATTACTGTACAGTTTTTAAAGAAAACTGTATTTGGTTTAAACACCCATAGTTTTCATTTTGTGAATTTCTTCAGAAAATGTAAGAATGCAGTTTTTATCCTTGCACTTCCAGGCACAAATCATATACTTACATAGTTTTTCCTTTATTAAGGCTTTTATGTGCTCTGGGATTATATGACCTGGCAAAGAAAGCTTGAATCATTTTATTAGACAAAATGGAGTGTATATTGCCTTTTTTTCTTTTCTTCATGGGAAATGGTTCTCACATGTAATACTCTAGATGTGTGAAAAAGCCTAAATCCAGGAACAAAGAGCATCCTAGGTAAAAGAGTTTCTAATTGCAGCAAAGCCAATTACTGCCATATTCCCTGTCTCACTGGCGTGTGCACATGGGGACATGCTCCGCTAGCAGTTTGCTTGTAGAATTAATCACTTTGATGCCAGTTTGAGTGATCCTATCAAATTAAGCTTTGGGTCAAGCATATTAAACAAAAGAGCTGGGATCTATCTTTAATATATCTACAGTGTGGTCCGCATCAAATTGAAATAAATCAAACATCACGTTAATAGGTGCTGTCCGACATCACTCGGCGGCTCCAGGATGACTCGCCGTGCCGTGATCAGAGATGCCAGGGAATCTAATCATCGCCTGCAAATTAAAAAGATTTTAATAGCGATAGCGCACACCGCTCACTGTCCCGGAGTCGCTCTCCTCTGACAGCGGCTGGTTACACCGCATTACTCGAGGATGAATGGAACCGTTTTCGGGGGCGAATCGATAGACTTAACCAAGACGTGCGGTTATCTTGATAAAGGCTGAAAATGAGAACAATATCTGAGCCCCGCGAGATAAAGTTATCCATCCACGAGATTTAAAAGCAATCTCTGTTTGATCAGAGTCGATGTGCGTCTGCCTCTAATGAGAAACTTTGATGTTATAAAATGATGTTTGTTCTGACGCCCAAAAGTGTGTAAAGCTTTCATAAACAGCTTTTGAAGGGAAGCGGCCTTGTTCTTTTCAAGAAACACACATGTAGATGTAGTACAAGTCTGCGTCTAATGAGAGAAAAAAAAAAAAGTTCTACAAATTGATCCTTGTTCCTTTGGCCAAAAACTGTAAGTAGAGATTTCGAGGGGAAGCAAATAGTCATGTGCAGATGCACACTCAGATCCTCAGACACCAAAAGCCTTTCTAACAAGCACTTGTCATCAGATTTGTTTGTTGAAGGGTATAAAAGCGGGTATTAAGCACCCACGCACGTTTCTGGAATCCTCCTTGTCTGATGATAAGATTGAAGTGTTGTTTATTCAAATGAGAAAAAGTGAGCTTTCAACTTTCTCAGTCGTACGGAAGACAGGTTTAGTGCTACAATGAAATGAGAATCAACAAAGTTGATATGGGTATTTACCAATAAAAGCCGCAGTTTTAGTGCTGAAAAGATGTAAGAGGATTATGGTAGTTTAGACTTTGCGCTGACCGGGTTCAGGGCCCTTGGCTTTGAATCTAATTGTCATTGTTCCTTCCTCAGAGGCTGAAAATCCTTCCGCTTGTTTCCTGAAGCAGGTCAGCAGTGGATGTGTTGAAAAGGTGACTGACTGCACAGATGGTGCTGCACGTCTGGCTTCCTGTGCAGTGGTGAGTGTTTGTGGGCACGAGCGCTCCAATTTACACCATGTGAGGATGCTAACTTTTATACATAAAACATTATTCATAAAACAGATACTGTAGATAATATGCATTGTTGTTATTATCAGAAACATCTCACGCTTACAATACCGACTAGAATTTTGTAATAATTACGTTTTTTTTGTTATTTTTATGATTTTGAAAGAAGTCCCCAGGGGTCTCATTTATAAAACTTTCTGTAGATTTCATCCTAAAAGTGTACGTACGCACAAAAGCTAGATTTGGCGTGCGCACAAAAAAAAAATTCAGATTTATAAAACCATGTGTACGCCAGAACCTGTGCAGAAATCCCTTTATAAATCCTGGCCAGCAGAAGATTCACCATATATGGAGCTTACAATGCCTAGATGTACTATGCATAACCTCATCTGCATATCATTTCCATGCATATTCCCCACCATGTTTAACACTGTCAAAGGTACAAGACATTGAAAAATATTAAATACGGACTATAAATGCCATATGTGCCTTACACATTACAAATGGTATTTTAATTCAAAATATTTTAGTTAATTTTAAACAATTCAAATCAAATTCATGCAGTTTTGCTGGTAATGTGAACATATCTGTTATAATGTATAGGCTATTTTTAACGGAAACATATAGGCCTACTTATTCTTTGCAGTGTAAATACAATTGTCTGACTTAGTATTTAAAACTGACAAAGTATTTTAAAACGCAAACGTGCAAATCTTATCTTATTCTTCAAGTTGTATCCTTCAAATACAGTGGTATGTTTCGTAATTATGTGAAGATGTCTTTACACTCAGCTACGGTTGTCTGTAATATTGAAGTAAGTGTTCTTCACTGATCATCGTTCTCGCTAAAACATATTTTGTCATGACATGAGATCTGCAGTTTAGTTTAAAGAGGAATTATTGGAATTAGCCTATATTTAACCCTTGCTGTCATTAAAAGCAAAAATTATCTAAGGTAGCACATCCGCGTCTAAATTCATAACATTTTTGTTTAAATTCTGAGTAATGACTTTATGTAATTTCAGTGCAACTGGAACATTAATGTAATGTAAATGTGTATAAGTGAAAACAGAGTTTAAAATTGTTCTTACTTCATTACTTTTCTCACTCTAGTAAAAGAGTTTGTACGCATGGGTCAGAGTTTGCGTGCAGGTGCGCAATTTTTCCCATCAAGTTTGTTTTTATAAATCACAACTTATGCATCGGAAGTGGCATATGCTTGTCTTGCTATCACCAGACCCAGCTCAATCTTTTAAGATTGAACATTGGTCTGGGGAGTCTGCTCTGTTTTTTATACTGCACAAGAGGCTTGATCAACGGGCTTAGTTCAAATGACTCTGTATCTCTATCCGTCATTGTGTTCAACCCGCCAATAGCGCTCCAGGTGGATAAGCCGGTTTTTTAATGGTCCCCACAAATTTGTAACAGAAGCAGGACAGAAATATGTACCAGTGTACCAGGTTTCCAGTCTGAGCTGCAGGGCGAAATCAAATTGCCAGCAGAATGGGCTGGGTTTACCCAGTCTAGGCATACGCCTCTTTCAGGGCCTGTTTTGTGTGCGCGCAACGGTTATAAATGAGGTGCCAGGGTTGCATTTGTTGTCAAAAATACAGTAAAAATGGTAACACTGTGAAATATTACTGTATTGTTCCGAATAAAAGACGGAACAATACATTTTTTATTTTTTTTCTTAGAAATACATCTGAAAAAACGGGTTTGTCTTATATTCAGGCTCTAGACTTTTACATATCAATAATACACCGGCAACAATAGGCGGCGCCAAATACACGTAAAACAAGTGTGCAAAGAAGTGCGGCATGTCAGAGTGTAATGTCAGAAGATCGCGAATGCAAAAGGAGTCTTTAAAACACTAACAGTCAAAGAAAAGCTTACCGTCTAAGAGCCGTGTGACTGTCATGTTGGCGTGCCTCGCTGACGGGACCAAACTTCCCAGTACGTAATTTTAAAAAACAAGACGGTACCCAGATTTCAAAACTTCTGCTGTTAGTGACATTTTGGTAGGCTTCATGGTTTTCACTATGAGATGGATAGCATAATTGTTAATTCAGTTGGGAAACAGGATATTTTTAACGGAGTGTCTATTTATACCAAAATAGTGCCTTGTTGGCAAATGCTATTCGCACTAGCTCTGCCTAAAAATGCCTGGTTGGGCCAAACAAGATAAAAAAAAACACAGATATTTCAATGTCTTCATTAGTGTAGTTAGTAAGGTGTAAGCCTTAAGGATCTTGTTTTTGACGCGATCGACCCGGGTTCGAATCCGCCTTTTGCAGAGCTTGCTCTTCTCCCTTTTCCTATCACATATCACATCGGAAAGGCATTTACTTTCAATAAAAATTACGAAAATTTTCTAAAAGTGGAAATAAAGTGCCTAAACCAAATGTTTAATAATAATAAAAGCATTTATTGGGTAGGGTTAGGGGTCGGTGTAGGAAGCTTTTATTGTCCCATTAAGGTGGCATCAATTTAATAATTTTAATGAATATAATAATTTACACTGTTATTATTGCATCCTGTTAATTTACAACAATGCTGAGGTGCAAATAGTATGTATCTGTTCAAATAAAGTATAAATTGCATGTAATTACTATTTACACATATTGCAAAGAACTGCTACTTTTACATGGTGTAAATAGAATATATCACTATTTTCACTTAGTATGCTATTTCACTTAGTAAATAGCATCCACAGCTATTTGCACTTAGCGTAAATATCATCTATCGCAAAGAAAATGTTATTTTCACTGAGTGCAAATAGCCTCTGCCTATTTTTAAATGTGATCATTTCTTTCGATTAGAACTGTGACGGATTGCATCGATCATCTGAAGTGCACGCGCTGGAACGGCACTCCTCGAAGTCAAAGCGCAAACATTTAAAGCGGCACTCCTTTAAATCACCAGATCACATTTAGTTTTAGTAGTATGATTATTCAAAGCATTTTAGATTATTTATTCTAATATGTATATAGTGCATTAATAGCGGGAGAGGTGGGACATAGGGAGCACCGGGAGAGAATGCTGCCTGCATTGAAAGTGTGAGTAATCCTTGAGGGGAAAAAAAAAGAAAGTTTACGAAGTTTCAGTGACATTACTACATTAAACGACTATATATACTGTTGAATATAATGTATAAAGATTCAATGGGGGAATATTTGTGGATCCTGATAATATAATATAATAATAATAATATTTTAATAATAATAAAAAATAAAATAAAAAATAAACTCTTTAATTTGGCTTAAAATATCGCGAAACATATCGCATCTTGATTTATATCGAATCGTGACACGAGTGTATCGTTACACCCCTATTAATTTGTGTTTAAGAGTTAAAACAAAACAACATGAGGGTGAGTACATGATGACGGAGTTTACATTTTTGGGTGAATTATACCTGATAAATACAGCATGTTGAGCCTTGGATAAAACAACTCTATATCGCGAATCCTATTATTTACATCAACAAAACATATCGTCGCATTTTTATATCGTGATATATTGATTAATGATATATCGTTACACCCATAAACCCAATATAATCAACCTTTTCCTACACCATAATATTTTGTAAACGGCACGGATCTTACTCTGAGTATAGCCTAATTTGTTCAGTTTCATCAGTTGATCGATCAACAAGTTAAGCAAACTCAAATTGAACTTGCTATATTGTGTCACTCACAGCTTCATTATGATTTATTTTAAATCAAATGTTTTGTTCATTTTCCACTTTATTATTATAATTTTTTACTTTACATAAAAATTGCTCATTTCGTTCAAAAGGTACTATTTCTAGACTATTTATTGAGTTGCAGGCCTAATATTACAGTGTTTTGTCTCGGCCAAGATGGCTGCAGCTCCCGCCGGTCCCGGCAGTGGCAGTAGTAGAGGAGGAGGAGGAGGAGGAGAAGGGGGGTGGGGGAGATGGCAGATTTTTCACCTGGAGGCAAATGCAGGGAGAGGAAGCTGTGGGCTTCATCAGGGAGCTGCTCGGCTCGACTCGCCGCAGTTCCAGGAAGCGCATCTCCTCCGTTATTCATTATTCATCCAGCCTCACAATTAGTTCCCATAATGCTCATGCTACAAGCACACCCTGATACTCCTGCTCTCTATATAATGATACACACAATTTTTGCCATGTTTGCTTATTCCTATCTATTCCTGGCTAAGTGTTTCCATTTAGCGTCACACAGGGTTTACTTTTCGTTAGTTAAAAGCATAGTAATTGTTGTCCTTGTTTTTTAATTGTAATTGTTTTTTTGTTTTTTTACTAACCTCCATGTTGTCCAAACTTTATTTCTTCCATAAAAAAATGTAAAAAAATCTTTGAAAGAAACTCCAAAAAGAACAAAACGCATCATAAAACTACAGTCCATATCTTGCGCAATATCCAGTGTTTACTGGCACAATGTGTTTAAATGTGTTATTTCTGAAAGAGATTTGAGAACTACTGCAGATGGGAAGATTATTTATGTAATTAGTATCAAAGTAATTATTTGTTATAAATAGTCCTGGGCAACCGATTATTCGGGATTAATCGCATCCAAAATAAAAGTTTGTGTTTACATCATATATGTGTGTGTACTGTGTATAATTATTATGTATATATAAATACACACACACACATGTATATATTTAAGAAATATTTGCAAATACTGTATATATATATATATATATATATATATATATATATATATATATATATATATATATATATATATATATATATATATATATATATATATATATATATATATATTTATATTTATATATAATTTATCTTATATAAAAATATTTTATATATAAATATAACATATTTTTCTTAAATATATATATCCGTGTGTATATTTATATACACATAAAAATTATACAGAGTACAAACACATATATGATGTAAACACAAATTTTTATTTTGGATGCGATTAACTTATAATATATAAATATAATATATATATATACATATTTTTATACATATTTTTTTTTTTTTACAATATATAATTTTTTTAATAAATGTAACCATTATTTACGTGTATTATTTCGTTTCAGAAAAATGCTGACAATACAGTGTGTAACATCTAACATCCAAATAGAAACTGTGACTGTTTACATATACATTATTGTCAATATTCTGATTAAGCCTTAATTCTCACACAGAGGTTTACATGATTCACAGCATTTGGAATAGTTCTGTATACATGACAGCTGGCTTATTTTAAAAATGAAAAGAAAGAAAGAAAATAGATTAATACATAAATAGAAAATGTCAGCTGTAATATTCCGATTTTCAGGAACTGGAATATTGAAAAAACGGACTGACAGAACGCGTTTTTCAGGTTTGAAAAGGCAAGGTTTTGGTTGACGTTTTTTTATTTAGAAAATAGCAGTGCGCTGCATTTTTTATTTTTTTTATGTTTCTGGGCAACCCCCGAATCAGCTGTGCTGTCAGTATATTCAAGATAACTGTCACCACAACGGAAGGCCCGCCTCTCCATTCATTCGATTGGACAATGGGGAAAAAAACGCGATGACGTTGGGCGCTTTTCTGCTCAGAGTTGATTTTTTTTCAACTTCATGCACTCAGAGCGCTCCTTCAAAGACACGCTCACTGCCAATAGAAAACTATTTAAAAAAGGCGCCTCTCACTGCAAAAACGCATTCTGTCTGATCGGGGCCTTAATCTGGTTTTGGCACTTTTACATGACACATGCACAATCAGAATATGACCATATTCCAGTATTAATCTACTTTTTCTTATGTATCTAAACACTGGCCCAGACGCTCAACATGCTGTATGTATTTTCATGGAAGTCATACAATATGTTTCTTTCCTCCTCCTTGAAGCTACACACACACTTTCAGTCTCTGTACATCTCTTTTATTTGACTCCAGACTTTTCATTCTCCAGTGGTGATGTAATTCCCCATTTTCTTTAGTGTTTATAAAATTGCTTGTAATCGTAATGGCTGATGAAATGGCTTGGGACATTTTCCGAACATTTTGAGAAGAAATACATGGCCTAAAAATGGCACATTGCTTACAGACACATTAATTTCCTCATTAGTTTCCTCACAGCCAGGATAAAAGTACTTTTAGTAAGTGGAGACGGATGAGAAACAAACGTCTAAGGTTACGTATGTAACCTCTGTTCCCTGAGAACAGGGAACGAGCGCTGCGTCTAGCTGACGCTATGGGGAACGCCCTCGGCGTGACTGGTGTCTGAAGCTACTATCGAATCACGGCAAAGTCTTTGACCGACGTCAGCCCATGACGTCATCAACGTGCGACCCGGAAGTATAAAAGGGCGCCGTGCCAACACATACACATCTTCTCGTCTGAAGGGACTGTATGGCAGATAGGCCCTGAAGCATGGCAACGCGACGCAGCGCTCGTTCCCTGTTCTCAGGGAACAGAGGTTACATACGTAACCTTAGACGTTCCCTTTCGAAAGGGAACTCTCGCTGCGTCTAGCTGACGCTATGGGGAACGATATACCAACGCCGCCATGCTGAGGGGAGTGTCTGCCCATTGGCAGTGACAACTGTCAACTCAAGTAATTCATAGAAAAACCTGAGCGATTCCCCCTCAGGTCCTGGGCTGACAGTGACAGCACTCCCTACGGTCATAGCCCAAGCTATACAACTAAACAGAACCCTAACGCACTGCGTGGAGTTCCATCTAGACCGCTCGAAGGCCCGGGACCACTACTTCCAATGAAGGGGTCCCTTCAAGGGAATGTGGCTAGGGGACCCGAAGGAACCCCAGCCAGTCACTACTCGGGAAAAAGTTCTCCCGAGTGCCACCAGGGAGGCCTGACCTGGTGCCCTAAGTGTTATGGACACTTCGGTTTAGCCAACCCTGTCTGTTCAAAACAGAGCCTCTGGATGGTGCCCAAAGGGCGTCCAAGCTAAGGGACTGAAACACAGGCAGTCTTACTTAGCCCGGAACTCAGAGACGGGTTATCCAAGAGAGCAACACTCAGCGTAGTGCTTTTCAACCCTTGCTATCGAGGGGAGTCTGCCTGCTCAAATCAAGGATCTACCAGGTGCTTGTGTTTCAAAGCAGTAGGGAGGCCGAAAGGGCCTAAGGACTGATCTAACAGGGAGGCCTCATGAGAGGCCTACGACCGTCTGACCAGGCTCAGGCGGCTGAGCACTCATAGACGACCCTCATTGAGGGGAGCAGCTGAGCCTGCCTGGCGAGTAACCTCCAGCTATAGGCCCAACTACCACAAGTTCTCACAGAGAACTGGTAATCAAAGTGCCTAGCTCAGGAACTTCAACTTCAAGGAGGCCCTGTGGGCCTACTACTTGATAGCGGGTATTCCAGGGAGGGCTATAGAGGCCTACTACCTAACCGCAAGCCATGCTGGAAACCCAAGCATCCAGGCTCGGGACTCCGTCCTCAGGGAGGCCTTAGTGAGGCCTACTACCTGACAGCAATACCGCCTGCTGAGGTTACCCTTGTTTTCTCAAGGAGGCCTAATGGAGGCCTACTACTTGACAGTCAAGCTACGCAGGCTAGTCGGGCATCCTGTTTAAGGAACCCGTCCTCAAGGGAGGCCTATTAAGGCCTACTACCTGATAACCAGCCTTTAGGGAGGCCTGGAGAGGCCTACTACCTGATTGCAATACGTGCTAAATGACTGGGTCCCAGGAACACCTTAGGGAGGCCTGATGGGGCCTACTACCTCGTTCGAGTGACCACCATCTGGGACTCGACAGTCAAGCTACGCAGGCTTTTCGAGCATCCTGATTAAGGAACTCGCCCTCAAGGGAGGCCTATTAAGGCCTACTACCTGATAAGCAGCCTTTAGGGAGGCCTTGAGAGGCCTGCTACCTGTTTGCAATGCGTGCTAACTGTTTCAGATGACTGGACCCCAGGAACACCTCAGGGAGGCCTGATGAGGCCTACTACCTTGTTCGAGTCAGGGAGGCCTATTAAGGCCTAGAATTAACAGCAGGCTTTCAGGGAGGCCTGATGAGGCCTACAACCTGCCTCTGAGAGCGACCACAATCTGGGAACTCACCCTCAGGAAAGCCTAGTAAGGTCTTAGAGTTAACAGCAGGCCTTTCAGGGAGGCCTGATGAGGACTACAACCTGCTTCTGGTAGTGATCACAACCTGAGAGCTCACCCTCAAGGAGGCCTAGTAAGGCCTTACACCTACCAGCGGGCCTTCGGGGAGGCCTGATGAGGCCTACAACCTGATAGCCTCCAGGCTAGCTGACCTGATGCGCACATCGGTACATACCTCCAGTGAGGCCTGTTTGAGGCCTTCCAACTGATAATGCGCCTTGTTCAAGAGGCCTACTGAGGCCTACAATTGACAGCCGACCTTCAGGAGAGTGTATTTACCCCTATTTAACCTGATAGCCAGCTAGGCTAGTAGTACCTTGATGCTTAAGCATTGTCACCTGCCTTACTAGAGGCCTGATAAGGCCTACCACTGTCACCGTTTAATCTTGAGAACGGTGCAATCCTTCCTGCTAACTGGGACAGCCATATTTGAAAAATGTGGGTTGTAGTAATATTAGACCCTACGGCTCGTTTTCATGGAGGCCTGCTGAGGCCTAACACATGATAGCTACCCATTACTATGGGGACCCGTTCCAGGGAGGCTTGTAGAAGCCTACAAGCTGTACGAGTTTCGCAAAAAAAAAAAACGAGAAATAACTGCCAGACAAACAAACTGACTGCTATTAAAACCAACGACTCTCAATGAGAGGAGGCCTCCGATCTAAGTACAACAAAAAGGTGACGGTGCCTCAGCAACGCGCCTCCTTCATCCACATACCAACTGACGCCGCAGCGCTCAGTCGTAACAGAGACAAACTAATCCAACCTGCAGTGGCTTAGGGAACCGAAGACACATAGTAACCCTAGGCGGTAGACAAACACTACATTCTATCAGAAAAGTGTGCTACCGCCTAGTAATCCGCAAACATTTCAAAGAAAAGAGCGGCGGCCTAAACACTACTCTCAAAATGAGAGGAGGCCCATCTTCTGATAACCATAAGCGGTGGCCTATCTGGCGCCATCTTGACCAACCAGGGAAAGCCAACACACACTCACAAACATAGCCCAGATAATGGTGCTGTGTTAAAGCCTAACTAAGCAGGGGAATAGACAGTTCTCTCTGATGAAAACCCAACTCTATACAGGAACCTGGGGTCTGTAAGAAATACATATTTTTAGTATAACACACAAAAATGACCACTCACCTGCGGCATGCTGAGCGAAGACTCATTGTGCGGTTCTCACCACCATGTTCTACCACCCTTGAATGCCTGAAAGGGGCGTTCTCACTGAGCAAGTCCGGGCGGGCCATCAGAACATAGTTCTACTCACCATAGGCCTGCCTCAGGCCTGATGTAAGAAGCGCCTGGGTAAAAGTCATAAAAAGACATTAAAAAGGAAAAAGGAGAGGGCTATGATGTAATCGCCCTCAAGGGAAGTGATCCATCACCAACGCCTTCGTTGAGAACGTTTGTCCTGGATCACCTCCCTTAGATCCTTTTTCCCGCGGGAATCCCATCTCCTCTGTACCCTGCTCCTCCAAGGAGGGGGGGGGGGGCACGAGAGGAGACGCTAGCACTCTGGTCCTGCCTACGGTCCTCAGACCGTGAAGGACCAGGTCCCGCCTGCCTGGGTGGGGGCGCGGATCTCAGCGGTATGCATGTTTTATTCTTAAATGCCGCTGAGCGCGCCTTCGCCTCCCTGAACTTTCCAACCACCGCCTCCACGGAGGTGCCGAAAAGTTCAGTAGGCGAAACCGGCGAATCGAAGAGAAAACCCTTTTCTCTCTCCCCGATATCAGCCAGGCCCAACCACAGATGCCTCTCCGTAACCACCATAGCCGCCATAGAGCGGCCGATAGCAGCAGCAGTCTGCTTGGTGGCCCGGAGAGACAGATCTGTGGTGCGGCGCAGCTCAGCAACCGCCTCAGGGGACAGCCCGGCCCCCTGGTCGAGATCCTCCAGTAGGTCCGCCTGGTACGCCTGAAACACCGCCATGGTGTGAAAAGCAGCACCAGCCTGACCCGCTGCCGTGTATGCCCCTGCCATTAAAGCACAACGTGATTTAGAAAGGCAGAGTTTGAGCTCTTCAGTGTTGATGCCCACGAAATGCGAGAAAAGTTCGCAAACTTTCCTCGCCAGTCGGTAGCCTCAACACATATCCATATTCCCCTATCCCCTCGACATCAGCGAAGTTAAAACGCTGATGTTGATGAACATTGGGTAGAATATGGATTCTTCCATGCCCTCTCGATCTCTGTAAGAAGATCAAGAAGGAATGGAAGGCTCATCTGAGCTGATGGTTTATGGCCAAGGAGAAATCGATCATGCAATTTATCACGAGCGATCTCTCCTCTAACGCGCCAACATGGCAGCAGCAGCCTGCCCGCAGCACGTTCCATAACATTCATCAGCTCAACATACACGGTCAAGGTGGCTGAGAGGATTCATACCACTCTCACCAGCCATCCCTAAGAGCACTTGCTGTTTAGTCTCGTTAGCCGCCAGATCGTCGCGACGATCGGCGAGCTGCATCTGAGAACCCATGATGTATGCCAACGCTCAGCCTCAGCTTGAGCGGGACAGCATCATCCAGTCCCAGATGCCAAACTTTCTTCCCTCAGGAAAAAAACCAGACTAGAGTGGAACGATCTCAGATTGAAAACCGCTCACACTCACACACAAACAACTTCAAATGAACTTGACTGTGCATGCTCTTGATCCCAGGCAGTAAATACACACTCGTGTGTATTAATAATTGAATTTGTTTTACCTTAACTCGTATAGCAGTTCAAACAGACAGTCCCTGAAGACGAGAAAGATGTGTATGTGTTGGCACGGCGCCCTTTTATACTTCCGGGTCGCACGTTGATGACGTCATGGGCTGACGTCGGTCAAAGACTTTGCCGTGATTCGATAGTAGCTTCAGACACCAGTCACGCCGAGGGCGTTCCCCATAGCGTCAGCTAGACGCAGCGAGAGTTCCCTTTCGAAAGGGAACCTTCTTCCAGCTGCTATCGTATGTCACTTCTTTATGTGCGATTCCCAAAGTTATGACTGTGACATAATTAACTGCAAATTGGCGAAGTTGTCATCTTCAAAGGGCCAGAACCCTTTACTCTGGTGTCTTTATTTCCCTGCCAGATGACTGCTGTACTCTCTACAGTACACCCTTCCCATGGTTTTTTTCTTTCGAGATCGATACTGTACTTTCTTTGAGAACTTATTCTGCTTTTGGAGTCTCTAGCTCCAGGCATTTTACAATATTTTGTTTTGTTTTTTTTAAGAGGAGGGAAGATTGCCTTTTTGCTCTTGTCTCACACTGCCTGATATTTGGGCTTATCAAAGCATCGTTTTATCTTAATAAACCTTAATTTGATGAAATAGCAATTTAGTTCCTGTATCTGCAATCTGCTTTGATATCCAGGATGTCTGGCAGCTAGAAAGATTTTGTAGATAAAGTAAATGCAAAATATCCTTTACTAAGAGTCATGCATTTCAATTAAATCAGAGGGCAAGGAAAAGCATGTCACTCATGTCAAAATCTGGGTCTGTTTAATCGTAATACAAGTAATTTAATAAATGAGGGGTTCTTCTGAATGAAGAACTGTGGCCCACTGAGCAAACAAAATCTTTACATCAATAAAACTCTCAGAAAATCTTTTCAGTTAATTAACTATGGAAAATATCATCTTATGTTAAATGGGTATAATACTATTGCAGATTAAACTATTCATAGACAGGTTATACAACTGATTTTATTAAATAAGAAGCAACGGTAAGATCTTTGAAAATTATCTCACTTTTATTCACTTTTGTTTAACTTTTTTTCACATTGTTTATTAACATGAAGCACCGGAGCTTATTGATATGTAGCGAAAACCTACTGACTTATAGTATTTCAATAGCTCTTTTCACAATACGTAGAATTTCAAAGTTGCTTTAGAGAAAATGCATGTTTCTGCCTTAAAATTAAGAGTGACTGTCCAAGTAATGTCCATATTTCATAAATGTCCGGTTCTAAGATAATACAAATCATATAGTTAGCTACAACATCATGTACTCGGTTTATAAAACAGGTCATTCCCAAGAAGTTCCTCACTGTAAAAAAAATCCCTGTAAAAATTACGGTAAAAAAAACAGCAGCTGTGGTTGCCAGAACTTTGCTGTAAAAAAATACGGTAGCAACATTTTAGGTTTTGCAGATTTAAGTTACATTTACAGTAAATAACCGTATTTCATTATATACTGAAAATAATGTTATTACCAACTTATTGAAATACTAATATCTGTTATGTACTTTTGATATATGCTGACAACCACCAATCACAGTGGTGATGAGTCGCATGATGAATCAAAGCTCATCACTAGCAGTATACTATACTAATATATAGAAGGCGTCATTCACACAAACAATAAACACCATCATGGTAACACACATGAAATAAAAAAAATGCAATAAACATTCATTTAACAACATTACATGTAACATAAAACCCTAATGCACATAGCTGATTCGAAAAAAAAAACAAAAACTAAGAAATCTAAGAAGAAACAGTTATTTCAACGAAAATATATCAAATGTGAAGTGTCACGCAGGGAATTCTGGAAATGTCAATTTACGTTTTTTTCACTGTAAATTACACAACGACTTGTTCTTTTTCACTTCCAAAAACTCTAAATGTAATAGTATTTTACTGTCAAATTACATTAAATGTAAGATTAGATCTATTACAGTTATTTATCGACCATATATAGTACGGAAAGTTTCTGTTAACCAGTTAACTGTTTTTAAACGTGGCATTTTTAGTCTTTTACAGTTTTGAATGAGGAAGGTTTATTTCTTGGTATATGCAGGGCAACTGAGTTGCCTTCCTTATTAGAGATGCGCAATTCATCGTTAAAGGATCTCAATCTCAATTCAAACACCTACGCGATCTTATGAAATGACAACAATTCGGCTGTCTATTAAATCTTTGACAAACTCATACCAGAACATCCAGATCAGTGTTGGCGCTGCTACTGATCCAGAGAGAGCAGTTGTGATGTTTAGGTGTGAAACAGCTTCACAAACAGTCTTTTCAACCACACAGTATCATCATTTCTATCTTACAATAATTCAAATGATCACAAAAGTACTGGGATAAAAGTTTATAGTTCGGATATAAACACTGATGTCTATGGTAGCGATCAAACAGAGTAAATCACCTTTTTAAAAAGTAACTTGACGTTTCAAATAAAGATTAATTACATTCTTACACCTAGGGATGGGACGGTATGAACATTTCATATCACGATTATAGTGACCAAAATTATCACGATTATCAATATTATCACAGTTTTGTTAAAATTATGATAGTGTTTAAAAAAGAACTGATGCACACACTGAAAATATTTAAGTTTTATATTTGAAAATCAACATACAACAAATAAAACAAGCAGCTCTATGCACTTTTTTAAGCAAGATTATGTTCTGTGGCATTTCCTTCCTTCTACTGACTGTCGTCAATAGCAACTCATTATAACAGTGCACATCCACGCATAACAACGGACACGCTCGTTTCATTCAAATACAACTTGCGTCTCGGTTTTTGATTGCATTGAAAATGAAATCAGAGGACTTTACTATTAATACAACTATATTATTGTTGTGATCATCTTGTCTGGTTGATTGTTTTGTATGCTGTACAACATGGATGTATAAATAAGATTTAAAACATTAATCTCAATTCAATATGTCCCTGTAATTATTTATGTGGTAAAACAAATCTGTGTAATAAGTGTACAATGAATATACATTAATTATCCCTTAAATGGGATTTTGATTTGAATCTAATTATTTCCCAGACGTAGTTTTGGTTTTGAGGTCAAAGTTAACTTGCCTTGCGTTCGCTTTACAACAGTGTATGATGGTCACAAAGACAACTCGGCAGATTTGAAGTGTTTCCCCCTATTGCAGCGACTTTCTTTTTGCATGTTCTGCAGACAGGGTGACCATCCTCGATTAAGTTGCTCAGGACTTTTGTAAAAGCCAAAATATGACCACACCTCAGATTTGATCCTTTTGGAAGGCAGAAAAATCTCCCGAGTGCTGTCACTTCTGCCATTTCTTCTCACGTTGCGCACTGCGCCTGCACCGGATTGATGCTGATGGCTGGACAGTATTTACCACAAGTTTTCAAAATGATAATTAAATTGTAAACGATAATACTAACCATCAGTACATTTTATCGTGGTTTATCATGAAACCGGTAATCGTCCCATCCCTACTTACACCAGTGGGTGGCGACAATTGACTTTTAAAATGTATTTGTCAATTAATCATTCATTCAAGAGATTCCTTCAAAAAATGCTGATTCATCCAGTAATGAAACAAGTAAAGGCTGTCCGAATTAAAAAGGCTGCATCCTTTCAAAGGCTGGACTGAGCGTTGTTAAATGCCTACGGAGGACTGTTCTTGTCGCCTAGCTGCCGTTGATGAGTGACTAACGTCTGTACTAGACTTTTTTTAAAGTTATATTAATCTGTCTGAAAACAAAACACAATCACAAATCTAAATATGTTCACCATGGTCCATTTCTGTATGTAATAGAGTATAAACTATATTTAATCACATATTAGTAGGAAATAAGTCAACATTTGAACCGCTTTTTTACCGCATTTGTATATTTGTATCATTAGATATTTGAGTTGAAACCCAATAATTACGTTTAAAAGTGTAATTCTGCAATTTCCCTCAAAAAATCTGGTCGTTACTGGAACATAATTAATTCTGGGGTAGGCAAGGCCATGAAGGATCCAGTGTATCCTTCACGGCCTTGAAGGAATACCGCATTTAAAGGAGCTTTCAAATTGGGACAGCCTTCATCGTGACGCAATTGGCCTTCAAATGCGGCCTTTTAAGGATGCATTGTCGGAATTCGGGACGCAGCAGTGAGTCATTGAATCATTCACTCAAGAGATTTGTTCAAAGATGCTGATTCATCCAGTAATGAAACAAGTAAAGTCTTTATGAGTGAGTCATTGAATCATTCATTGAATCAACAAAATTTAAGTTGTTATTCTTTAACAATCTTCCTCTACTGAAGCTCTGAAATAATATTTGTGCTTACGTTTATTTAAAAAGTATGCATCATTCAAGCTTTTTGATGTTTTGACACCAAAATACATTTTTGGTTCCCTGATGGTCAGGTGACCAGTCATGACATGGCAAGTGTGAAGATTTGAGAGCTATGACAAAGTGGAGGGTTATAACGTTGACATAAATGTTACAACATATTGTGAATTTTACATAAATTACATGCATATTTAAATACACCATTCATTATATTTAAAGCTACACTGTGTAACTTTTTTAGTTTATTCTTAGCTAAAAACACTTAGTTCTTTCAAAAATATATGTGCTCATTAATGTATATTTACTTCTTTCAAGTAATAAAGTATTCTCGTAAGTTTATAATATGCCATTAAAAATACATACGGGTGAGGGGTTCGAATGCGGGTCGCCATGTTGCCCCTCCATCTTGAAAGTACATTAGCCAAAGAGGGACATACCCGTAAATTCAAGCTTCGCCTTTTGCGTTTTAACACTCGATGGCACCGTGTCGAATGTGGACGAGGTCGAACTGGAAGCCATGTTAATCTTGGACTAAATCGGCCACCGTAGGAGTTAAAACGAAATCGGAATTGAGAGGAAGAGAAACTAATATTCACTGGATGGTCATATACCTTTTAACCGCTAGATGGGGGAAAATATCACACAGTGTAGCTTTAAAGAGGGGAGGGTTCAATGCTATTTCATGCATTCTGACTTATTTATATTGCTAAAGAGTTGGATTATCATGCTAAACATGGCAAAATTAAATAATAAAAAAAAAATGTTGGACGTATGACAAAGTATTTCTGTTCCAAATACACTTTCTTCCAGATTCGAATGAGTTTCGGAAAGTTTTTTTCAAGCATGGCCCTGTATGACATCATAAAGGGCGGAATTGCTTGTATGGGCACTTTTCCCGGATGAGTGCATGCGCACATGAGCAAAAACAACAAGCTTTGTTCGGGTTATGGAAGCCGTCGGTAGTGATGTCATTTTGTTTTTAGACCACGAAATCAACAATGTCACTTAAAAAGTGTGTTTCTGGTTGTGAGGGAAAGATAACCTTGGTCTGCTTCCCAAATAACCCAGTGTTAAACAGTGGATGCATTTTGTTTTTCTGGAGCAGCAACAGAGTTCTGCAAGGGTGTTTGTTTGTTCCCGGTCATGAGGCCTAACCGCAGGCGGTGAGTGAAACTGCATCAAATGTCTGTTTTGTTGGCAGTTGGCGCGTAAGTGCATATAATCTAAACAACACGAACGTATAGTGAAATTAAAGTTATCCAGGGAGGGATAGTGCAATAAACATATTGCGCGTGTGTGTATGCATGCTCTCTTTAGCTCCGCCCACTGCACTCCTCACTAAGTTCGGCTGTTTTCGGAAAAAAACGGTGCAGCGTATCTGTCCTTTATAAATATGATAAAACTAAAGACTCTTCAGAGATATGAAGGATGCAAAACTACTCTATAGGTGCTCAAGATTAACATGAAACTGTGTTATGCCCCCTTTAATTTTTATTATTTATTTTGTTGCCCATTCTTGTATACAATATACCATTCAAAAGTTTGGGGATGGTATGATTTTATGCTCACAAAGGCTGCATTTATTTGATCAAAAGTACGGTAAAGATAGTAATATTGTGAAATATTAGTACAGTTAAAAATAAATGGCTTGTATTTGAACATATTTCAAAATGTAATTTATTCCTGTGACGGCAAAGCTGAATGTTCAGCATCATTACTCCAGTCTTCAGTGTCACATGATCCTTCAGAAATCATTCTAATGCACTTATTTTGTGTTCAAGTAACATTTCTTATTACTATCAATGTTGAAAACAGTTTTTGCTGTTTAATATTTTTGTGGAAACCGTGGTCAATTTTTCCAGGATTCCTTTGAGTGGAAAGTGGAAAGAACAGCGTGTATTTCACCCCTCTATGCACACTTTGACAATTGAATCGCCATTGGTTAGTACATTTTTTAGTTTACTTGCCAGACTGATAAACTATTTTATTTATATTAGTGCTGTCAAATCGTTTTTTTTTTTTTTTTGCGATTAACCGCATCCAAAATAAAAGTTTGTGTTTACGTAATATATGTGTGTGTATACTGTGTATAATTATTATATGTATATAAATACGCACACAACTCCATTTAAGAAAAAGCTCACAAATGGCTAGCGTAGCCCAACCCTGAGCGAGCCCATGCGAGTCTGGACAGAGGTGTGAGAGATAACAGTCAAGCTTGAGAAGATGTTCCTCTACTGATGGCTGATGGAGGCTGACGGTGCCAGCGTCTGTCAGCGTAAGTGAGCAGCCGGGAGCAAATGAGATTCATTGAAGTTAAACGCTCAGGTTTGGCTAGCCGGCCACACAGCACACTGGTGTCATGTCACATTATGACCTGAATATGACAAGAATAGGGAGTGAATGTGCAGCACACGGACGGTGGAACTGTGCGAGGTGTGTGTGCTCTCTTAGTCATCTCGGAGAACATCTTTACTGACAGAACACTCACTTCATTGCACTATTAGGACTTATTTATATTTATCGACAATTTGTCTCATGCATTCTCAGTCTCAGATGGCACACTCACTGATTTTCTGATAGATACTGCCCACAAAACTGGCAAGTTCTAACTGAAAATCAACAGTTCCAACCTAATAGGACTGCTTTATGCAACTTCCAGGAGTCAGCAGGAGTTTTGCTGGCAACAAGGTTGTTTAAAGGGTCCAAGGCTTCTACAGTGAGTGCTTTTGAGGAAGAAAGTTTGACGGGTTATTGGTATCAAATCTTTGAAAAATACTCAACATTTGATTGTAGCATGTTAAATTGATATCCAAAAGTAGTGTTGTATGTTCTACTTCAGTGGTGCAATACTCCTTTCCTGGAGGGCCACAGCCCTGCAGAGTTTAGCTTCAACCCTAATTAAACCTGATCCAGTTTATCAAGTCCTTCAGGATTGTTTGAAAACTACAGGTAAGGGTGTTGGAGCAGGGTTGGGCTAAACTCTGCAGGACTGTGTATAGACAGAATTGAGAGATATAAACTCGACTTTTCTCTGAATTGTGAGATATGAATAAGCGATTTTGAGTTATGAAGTCCAATTCTGAGGGGAAAAAATACTTTTTTTCTCTCCGAATTTTGAGTTTATATCTTACAGTTCTGACTTTATAACTCACAATTGCGAGTTTATATCATGCAATTGCAAGAAAAAAGAATTGCGAGATGTAAAGAATTGTGTGTTATAAAGTCAGAATTGTGAGATATAAACTTGCAATTGCAAGAAAAAGTCAAATGCGAGTTTATCTCTCACAATTCTGACTTTATAACACGCAATTGCGAGTTTATATCATGCAGTTGCGAGAAAAAAAGTCAGAATTGTGATATAAAAAGTCGCAATATCTTTTTTATTTTTTATTCTAAACTTTCATAGTTTTCTGTTCAATCATGGACCAATATTGCTTATTTATTATTTATATTTACTATAATATATATATATTTTTTTGTATCCAGATAACCTAAATGGCATGTTAAAAAACAAACAAACAAAAAAAATTATCTTTGGTTACACTCTTTTCCTATCTGCATAATGGGTGGTGAATAAGCAGCAAAGTGATACTCAAATAGTGCAAGACTAAATTTTTATTTATAATTTTAAGTCTCTCAAAAGCAATCTCAAATATCTTTCTGTTATGTATTGCTTCAATGAAGCACACAATCACGAGGAATAGAACAAAAACTTTAATCATAATCCAAAAATGGAACACGCAGGAGATAACCAGGGTAACTCGCAACAAAACGTTAATGACACGGAACAGATAAATGAAGAAACTAAGCACTTAAATACTCAGACAGAGAAATCAAGGTAAAACCAACCCAAACTCACGGCAATTCGTACATATTTTACGAGGTGGCTAATTCGTACGCTCATTTCAATAATCATATAGTGTCAATGCAATCAGTAATATAGGTGAATATTTAGTGTCTCCAACTAAGCAAGCCAAGCCCAGTCAGGGTGCCAGTTCTCCTCTGGCCAACGAACAAACAGTGTATGATTATGATTCAGGCAACATTACAAGTCAGAAGTCATATTAGATTGAAATATTCCGAATATTTGTCCAGTTCCACCTGGTTGAAGATCGGAGTCATCACGCAGGAGACGGGTTTGTTGAGGATCAGTGCCACTGGATGTCGTGTCGATGAGGCCTTCACAGAGGAGAATCTAGTTGACACGGTCTCTGCAGACACTTCAGAAGAGTTGTGGTCATGTCTAGGCACAGGTCCACCATCTGATCTGGATACGCCCATGTCCGGCTACAGTAAACCTCGGCATAAACAGAGAGACTAACATTAGCGTAGATGCCATTCTTTTTATGATGTAACGAGTACATCAGGTGTTATGGGAAGTGTTCCCAGTTCCGGCTGACCTAGTTAATGCAGCCTAAAACGATCATTTAACTGATCTGAATAATAGAAATTGATAATGTTCTATGTGTATGCCATAGTAAAGAGATGTGTTTTAGTCTAGATTTAAACTGACAGAGTGTGTCTGCTTCCCGAACAATGCTAGGAAGACTGTTCCACAGTTTAGGTGCTAACTAGGAAAAGGATCGACCGCCTGCAGTTGATTTGGATATTCTATAGGTATTATCAACTGGCCAGAATTTTGAGACCGCAATAGACGTGATGGAGTATAATATGTTAAGAGCTCGCTCAAGTACTGGGGAGCTAAACCATTTAGTGCTTTGTGAGTAATTAGCAAGATTTAAAAATGTATGCGATGTTTAATAGGGAGCTAGTGCAGTGTTGACAGAACCGGGCTAATATGGTCATACTTCCTGGTTCTAGTAAGAACTCGAGCTGCTGCGTTTTGGACCAGCTGCAGTTTATTTGTTAAGGGAGCAGGGGCAACCACCCAGCAGAGCATTACAATAATCTAGCCTTGAGGTCATGAACGCACAAACTGACTGTTCAGCATTTTGCATTGAAAGCATGTGCCGTAATTTAGATATATCGAACAGCCTCTAACAGAACATACACGTAACATTTTCAAAAATGTGGTACATTTGCAGTTCTTCCTTGTATACAGCCTGAGAATGACTTTGAAATCTGTGCACACCATCCTCTGGAAAATGCATAAATCCGTAAATCAGACTGGATATCTTCTGACTGTATGCGTCAGACAATCCGTTTCAGAATCTTGAATGTTGATGACACCACTTTTTTGTTGCATCAACTTAAAGTTGCATTACATTTTTTTCTGGCTCAGTTTCAGAGAAATTGTAAATGTAAACTTTTTTTGTGCATGCAATGCATGTCAGGTGATCTGTGAACGCTGTAGGTGTACTGTCTGAGGTTGATACTAACTGACAACTAACGGGCAGATATTGGCAAATAAGTAATTTTGTCACTGGACGACACCTTTTTTGTCACCCAAAAGTTGCATTAAATGCATCTCCATCTTTAGAAAGTTCCATTTCTTAAGGTTGCAGAATTCCGTTCCATTCAAAAGAACACCATCAAACTGGCTCTTTTATTCCTTCCTTATTGACTTGTCAGATCTAGATATTAGGCCTTCAGATGTTCTTGGTTTAAAACAAAGAAAGCTTGCTATTGTTCCTCACAGGAAAATCAGTCAGAGACTGAGAAAACAAAACAAAAAGCTCTTCTAAATGAGACAAACCTTACAAAGACAAAACGACAATCAGAGCTCAGTCGATTCATGCCAGCTAAAACAAAGGAGGCCTTTATTGGCCTCTGTTGAATACGGGTGCTCTGAATGTGCAGAAACACAGCTGTGCGTCTTTATAGAGACAAACTGATTGTCTTTCTATACCTTGACTGTGCTGTGCGGAATAAAGCCCCATTATCTACAGTCACCTTCATCTGTGTCAGATTCTTATAATGAAGATTTTATAAAGCTGGCACTGTGGACAAATGTTTTGGGGAGGATGTCACAGAGCCAATACAATGCCATCACGAGGCAGCAGTGTGAATAATGCTTAGCAAATGGCAGATGTACATTGATCTGTATAGTTGATTTTTCATTCATTTTAGCCCTCGTCTGTCTTCTGCTGTTGCGGTTTCAAGGGCTTCTGATTCTCAATCAATCAGTGATTGTTTAAGGCTGTTTTCACACTTAAACCCAAGTTGGATTTCACCCTCCATCTCTCCCAAGGTTTTTTTATTCGGAGACCAATGCATTATACTACAATAAGTCTGACCGGAGTCATGAAAAATGACAATTAAATGTCAACAGCAAATTCATCCCAGGGACATTGGAAAAATGTGCCTTTAGTGACATTTTAGCGAAATGATATTACGTTGCTTCTTGCACGCTTCATGGCACTTTCAAAGTAAAATGTTCAATGAATTATTTGAAGCAGATAAACGTGAATCTGGCAAAGTTTTATTATGTTGATTTGTTGTATAATGGCAGTTTGGAAATGAAATGTCGGTGAGTGACACTAAAACAGGCATGCTCTATCATGTTTGAAAATAATCACATACCACTCACTAAACCTTACCATAATAAACCTAACCGATGGTGTTAACAAAAGCAAATGTGAGATAAAAACACACTTGTTGAAGCAACCATGCCATTTTGGCCCCTATCATACACCTTTCTGCTAGTTTCAGCCCGACGCAGTTATCATTTTCATGTCCAGCACCACGTTGTTTAAATAGCAAATGCACTGGTGCCCATCTGTTCGCCAATGGGTGTGCTGGTCTGAAAACCAGGTGTGTTTAGGCGCATTGTTGGCGCGTTGCTATTTTGAGGCAACTGAAAACGACTTCGCCATTGATCTTAGACCAGGTTTTTGTTTGTCAATGGCGCACTCGTTTTCACACAAACATGCCAAATATTAAAAATAAAAGGATTGCAATGTAAAAGATTATTATTGTGTACATAAATATAAAAATGCCTACATGTCAAAATAGAGAGTCATTGCATGTATCAGAATTATCTATTTGCAGCAATGATGAATGAAATTGGCTAATTATTTGACCAATCATGGCAATACACACATGTATTTAAACTTGTTGAGGGTGTCTATATTCCGGCATGTAATGGGAGATGAGATTGGTTTATTGCACGTTACTCTCAAAACACACCCGTGACTCATTAAGAGACTAGGTACAACCGTTTTGGACCATGCGCCTAGCATATACAGATATATAGAAGTAATTATGTGATGTAAACATCAAAATGTATCCATAAAAATTATTTAAGGTCATAAAGTATTGCCACTAGTGTTCATTTCAGCTGTAAACAGCAGTACATTTTGATATGTAGGTATGTTTTTTAAGGTTTACAAAAATGTAGGTAGTAACCAATGAGCCTGGGTTGGCCAAATCGCTTTCATACTAAATGCAAACACCAAAGTTCATATGTAGCATACCAGACCAATAGACCAAGTCAAGGTAGCGCCATATTTAATTTTTGTCAGGAATGAAAACGAGGCTGTGAGGGATAGAATACAGTGTGTTCAATGGATTGTACTGTTGTTCAACCATATACCGATGACTAAACCTTTCCGGAAAAAAAATACAGCAGACAAAACCTCAATAAACAGTTTTAAAATTTGTGTGTTGTGAAAATTATGAGATCTAGGATGTGCGTGGCACTGTACTTCTATCCCTCACAGACGCATTTTCATCTGCATTAAATTCAATATGGCGTGTAACCTTTCTAAGGTCAATAGAGTCTGGTAAGCCACTTTGGCCACACTTTAGATGAGGGTCAAATTCTCACTATTAACTAAATATTAACTTTTGCATCAATAAACTCCTGATTACTGCTTATTATTAATAGTTAGTAAGGTAGTTGTTAAGTTTAGATATTGGGTAGGATTAATGATATAGAATATGGTCATGCAGAATTAGGCATTAAAGGGTTAGTTCACCCAAAAATGAAAATGATGTCATTAATTACTCACCCTCATGTCGTTCGACAACCATAAGACCTCCGTTCATCTTCGGAACACAAATGAAGATATTTTTGTTGAAAGCTGATGGCTGAGAAAGGCTTCAGATAGGCCTCCATTGGCATTCAGTACATTCACACTCCCAAGACCCATAAAAGGCACTTAAAACGTTGTTACAAAGTCCATCTCACAACAGTGACTCTACAATCATTTTAGGAAGCGACGACAATAGTTTTTGTGCGCAAAAAAAAAATCAAAATAACGATTTTATTCAACCTCTTCTTGTCTTCCGTGTGTGCCTCCACGACGCAAATATATTTTGTTGATCCTGGAACAACATTTTGTCCGAAAATGTAGTCCTAACCATAATTTATCCCTAAAATCATAGGGAAATGATAGGTGATTAACACTGATGTAGAAGCACCTAACCCTGGTTGTAAGCCACAACTTGACATAAACTGTAAACTTGTCCCTCAAATCTGACTGGTTGATTGGAATGTTGTTCCAGGAACATGTTGCACTTGGTGAAATTACGTTCACCATAGACAACCTCAAGCTGTGCTGCGGTCGCATCCGGTGTAGACTCAAGACGAATTCTAGAGTAAATGAGTAAAACAAAGATTAAATGCATCCTAAAACATCCAAAACAAAACTCATAATCAGGCCAAATTTCTTGCGTTTGTGTAAGAAAAAAATCCATATTTAAAACTTTATCAAGTAAAGTTCCAGCCGATCGCATTCCATGGAAAAGTGTTGAATGTTGAAAGTGAAACTCAAGATGCGTACGTGACGTCATGACGAGCGGACCTGGTTGCGTTAGTCTTTCGATCGGCAGAGTACTTTTCAACCCTTTTTCCATAAATTGAACACGGAAGGCGATCGGTCGAATCTTTACTTGATAAAGTTTTAAATATGGATATTTCTCTTTCACAAACGCATCGATTCGCTTCAGAAGGCCTTTATTAACACCCCGGAGCCGCGTGGAGCACGTTATTTGATGGGCAGATGCACTTTTAATGGACTTCAAAAACAGAGCAACTATTAATGCTATAATAACACTTGGATTAGCCTGGACTTTTGTAATATAACTCCGATTTTATTCGTCTGAAAGAAGAATGTCATATACACCTAGGATGACTTGAGGGTGAGTAAATCATGGGCTAATTTTCACTTTTGGGTGAACTATCCCTTTAAAACACCAGGTGTAAATGGGTATGTGTCTCCTTCGTCTATTTGTGATCAGATCGAATAAAACACATCTTAATACCAGGTGTAAACAGGGCCTCAGATATTAAAGGGTTAGTTCACCCAAAAATGAAAATTCTGTCATTAATTACTTACCCTCATGTCGTTCGACACCCGTAAGACCTCCGTTCATCTTCGGAACACAAATGATTCATAAAGTTATTGTAGTACCACTGTAGTGAGATGGACTTTGTAACAACGTCTTTAGTACCTTTTATGGGTCTTGAGAGTGTAAAGTGCATTGTGCCAATGGAGGCCTTTCTGAGCCATCAGATTACAACTAAAATATCTTCATTTGTGTTCCGAAGATGAACGGAGGTCTTCGAACGACATGAGGGTAAGTAATTAATGACAGAATTTTCATTTTTGGGTGAACTAACCCTTTAAGGACATTAGATCATGGCACTAGCAACGCCAAGATCCAAAGGATTATGTCAATTGATGTATATGTAAGTTGCTTTGGATAAAAGTAATGTTATAAAAAAAAAAAATCAATACAAATGTTTATACTTTTAGAACTTTGTGTAGAAACATCCCATAATTTGGTACCAATGTGGCCTTTAGCAAATACAGTAAGCCTCAAAACTGAATTTTTGTAATTCTGGTCTTTTTCTTTTCTTTTTTTTTACCTACAATCAGCAGTCCAGCAGTTTTGTCTTCTGCATCAGTCCTCCCTGCTGTTGCGTGTGTATGCGTGTGTGCAGCGTTCGCCCAGTTTCCCGCGCTTACACAGATGCACCAACATCTGTGCGCTGCGGCTCTCACATGCGGCCCGCTCTCTCCTATCTCAGCACGGCCCTCTGACTGCCAGAGAGTGGATGAAGAGAACAATCTGGAACTTCTGTTGCATCACGCGCCCTCTGGGATTCTGGACTTATCAAATATGAATGTGCTGAGATGACACTCTCCTTCTCTTTCTCCTTTTACCTTTTTCTCTCATTTCCCAAATCTCTAGCCTAAATCTCAGTAGGAAAGATGCCGTACATTCCCAGTGTTTGGAAAACTACTCCTACTACTTTTAAATATAGGCCTACAGTCAAGCTACTCTTTCAAAAAAGTTGTTAGCTTTATTAGAAGCTAAAAACAAGTCACTATCCACATTGAAACTCTTTATACTTTGATATACACTACTGTTCAAAAGTTTGGGGTCATTATTATCTTTTTTTTACTGAAAAATGTAAGTTAGCGGCATTGCTAATTTTAGCTAGCTAATCCCCAACACTGTATATTATTAGCACTAAAGCTTGAATAGTTCCTGGCTGGTGGGTTCAAGGTCGTGAAGTTTATTTTAGTGTGGTAGGTAGCTGCAAGTGAGCCTGTAGTTAGTGAACAGCTCAGGGCTAATGACTAGTCTGACAGGGGTGATTATTATCAGCTATCTAACTTTAGCCCACAGTGCGGGCCAAATGAGCAACTGCGTGTTAGCCAAGGCATGTTAATAAGGTGCCAAACCGATAATGACTTTATGATTGGATAATTAGACAAATGTGTGTAATTGCTTTCTCTCATGGCTTTCTAACTGCAGGAAGACTCCCCACTGACTCGGCAAGGTTGTTTATATGCTGCCGCGTGCAAACGTCACCTCCACAGACCGGCTGTGTAAATCTTCAAACTTTAAAGTTTAACAATGAGACTTTTTCTTACAGACCCCCGTACAATTCTGTGGCTAGTGGTGCAGAATTGACACACTTCAAAAGTTTTCCCCTCAGCCTTGAGTTCTGTTTGAAAATTATATAGACGAAGGATGCATATTTTTTTGAGCAAAGTGATTAAGTGACATCTTTTCATTTGAATTTACACTGCTTCAGTACAATTGTTTCATTTTTTTATTTTTTTATTTGTTGAAGGGGAAATTGTTCAGCAGAGTGCGATTGGCTTTTGATCAGTTGACTGAAAGACATAATGTTACAAAAGATTTCTATTTCAAATAAATGCTGTTCTTTTGAACATTGTATTCCTCACAGAAAGAAGACAAATAAGAAATGTTCCTTGAGCAGCAAATCATCATATTAGAATGATTTCTGAAAGATCATGTGACACTGAAGACTGAGTAATGATGCTGGAAAATCAGCTTTGTCATCAAAGTTATACATTCTAAAATATATTCAAGCATATAACTTATTTTAAATTGCAATAATATTTAATAACATTAACATTTTCACTGTATTTTTCACTGATCAAACAAATGCAGCCTTGAGGAGCAGAAGAGACTTCCTTCAAAAGCATGAAAACATCTTACCAACCCCGAACTTTTGATCGGTAGTGTGCACAGAGTTTAGGTAAACGGGTGTATGTTATTGTGATTATTTCATATTTTAGCACAGCTGGAATGTTGTATTTGGGGCCAGATTTAATAGCGCCAGCGCAAACCCTCTTTTGGGGTTAAGAAACTACTGTCAGGTTTTTCTGAAGACACACAGTGATAAATTAGCGCTGAAAAGGCGTGGACAGTTATTTTTGCAGCTGACCTTATTGCATATACATTTGGGGTTTCACTTTAGATGCAGAATTTATGGGAGGAGAGTGTTAAAATTAATCACGAAAGGTGATTTACTACGGTCTGGGCTGGTCATTTTACTAGTATTTGCGTCATTATTTAACGTGCAAAAAAGCAACTAAGTCAACAAATACGTTATGTATAGGAAGACGGTGCACTCCGATTACTTATGATTGGGAGAAAATGCAATGCCTAATATGGCAAATAAGCCCCGCCTTCTAACACCGTGTCCTAACTACACGCGATGCGACGCCGTGACACGCGATAAAAGGTATCTTTTCCATGTTAATTCGAGTTTTTGTCCTAACCAGCTGCGGTGGCGACACGCGATGATTCTATTTTAGAAACGGTTTCTATTTCTGCGACGTCGGGGCTGGAACAACAACACAAAACATGGCAATGATAACCTCAGGTAGTGTTTGTGCTTTATTTAAAGGATTAGTTCACTTTTAAATAAACTTTTGCTGGTAATTTACTCACCCCCATGTCATCCAAGATGTCCATGTCTTTCTTTCTGCAGTCGAAAAGAAATGAAGGTTTTGGATGAAACCAGTCCAGGGTTTTTCTCCATATAATGGACTTCAATGGGCTCCAAACGGTTCAAGGTCCAAAGGACAGTTTCAGTGCAGCTTCAAAGGGCTTTAAACAATAGCAGACGATTAATAAGAGTCTTATCTAGCGAAACAATCAGTTTCTGCGAGAAACCAAGCAGTATTTATGCTATTATTTTACCTCTTAACAGACAAACGCGATCGTCTCTGAGCTCCGCCATAACTTCCGGCAAGTGAGGTCAAATTAGATCGTGGTCATAGATGTATACGTAGATGCCTTATTAGCGACTGCACGGATCAGTAGAATGAGGCATCTACTATCGATATATCTATGATCACGATCTAATTTGACCTTACTTGCCGGAAGTTATGGCGGAGCTCAGAGACCTCTGTAAAGAAGTAAAATAATAGCATAAATACTGCTTGGTTTCTCACAGAAACTGATCGTTTCGCTAAATAAGACCCTTATTCATCGTCTGGTATCGTTTAAAGCCCTTTGAAGCTGCACTGAAATTGTCATTTGGACCTTGAACCGTTTGGAGCCCACTGAAGTCCATTATATGGAGAAAAACCCTGGACTGTTTTCATCCAAAACCTTCATTTCTTTTCGACTGCAGAAAGAAAGACATGGACATCTTGGATGACATGGGGGTGAGTAAATTACCAGCAAAAGTTTATTGAAAAGTGAACTAATCCTTTAATGTTAAAAGCGTGTAATGTGACTTTGAATATAATTTAGGGCTCCCAGCTTTGTAACGTAGTCGTACTAAAAGCAACAATGGATTCACCTCAGATCTTGAAATGAAAGGGTTAGTTCACCCAAAAATTTAAATTAGCCCATGATTTACGTTGCATTGTACTTGTACATGTGTAATGACAATAAACTTGAATTTAATCTAATCTAATCTAATCCTATCACTGAGAGAGAGACCTGATGAAGCCACATTACGTACTCAATTAAGGACAGTTCATCACCTCTGCATTGCTTCCTGTCTGTGGCTCCAACACCTACTTATATATTGCGGCAGCGCAGGAATTTTGTCGTGCCCAGGAGTAAAACAAAAAGACATGAACTTTCTTTTATCCCACGTGCTCTTAAATTGCTTTACAAGTAACTTTCAGGTGTTTGATTGTATGAAGTTATTACCTCACAGAAGTTAATGATAATATTATGTCAGAATTATTTGATTTTATTTGCTTTAAACCAGGTATACAATGGTTGTTTCTGAGTATGTGTTATGTTTGACACATTTCAGAGTTTTGTACTGCAGTACCCTGCCTTGTCAAACCTTAAAGAAACCTAAACCTAATAGTTGCTCTGTTTTTGAAGTCCATAAAAAATGCACCTGTCTGTCGAATAACGTGCTCCACGCGGCTCCGGGGTGTTAATAAAGGCCTTCTCAAGCGAATCGATGCGTTTGTGTAAGACAAATATCCATATTTATAACTTTATCAAGTCAAGTTCCAGCCGATCGCCTTCCGTGGAAAAGTGTTGAAAGTGAAAACTCAAGATGAGTATGTGACGTCACGACGAGCGTACCTGGTTAGTCTTTCGATCGGCAGAGGCACTTTCAACACGGAAGGCGGTTGGCCGAAACTTTACTTTATAAAGTTTTAAATATTAATATTTTTCTTACACAAACGCATCGATTCGCTTCAGAAGGCCTTTATTAACACCCCAGAGCCGCGTGGAGCAGTTATTTGGACGGACAGATGCATTTTTTATGGACTTCAAAAACAGAGCAACTATTAATGCTATTATAAAGCTTGGAAGAGCCAGGACTTTTTTAATATAACTCTGATTGTATTCGTCTGAAAGAAGAAAGTCATATACACCTAGGATGACTTGAGGGTGAGTAAATCATGGGCTAATTTTCCTTTTTGGGTGAACTAATTTATAAAACAATTGTTGTCAGATTTCATTGGTAATTTCAAATATGAAATTTAATCATATGCTTGGCGAACAGTTTTGGAGAATTTTAGGTCTCGCCATTCAAAGTGATAGGATACATGCCCGAGAGGCATTTCAAAGATGGCCGCCGAGTTAAATTACAATAAATTGCGCTGCTCTTGGTAGATTACGTTGGTCTTTATGGAAATGATCCAGCTGCGTCTGTGTTCTTCATTTTGCGCGTCATCAGTTGATTTCACTCATATCCGCATTTTTTTGGAGTTGCGTTCTTATGCTAATTTGCCCTGTTTAGTAAATCTGGCCCTGGGTCAATGTCCAAATAAAGGGAACTCTCTGTTTTATAATATATAATAATATATAATATCTTTTACTTGAAACAGAATGTTCTTTTATTCAAACAGTATTGGTGTTCATTCAAGCCGTCCAGATATCAGTTATAAAATGTATTTTATTTAACTGAAATCTCCAATAAACACAGCCCACAAGACGTTTGGCTAAAAAGACGCAGTAATTGAATAAATGCTGCTAATTTAGTCTCTTACGCTTCATCAACAGTGCTCAGGCTGACAAGTCAATAAGCTTCAATCATTATGTACCAATTACAGAAACTGACAAAACAGCCGGAAACTGACATATACTGAGACTGTTGAATAACAATTTAACAGAGCAATTAAGGCGTCAATTCCAAAGACAATTATGTTAAACTAATAATTAACAAAATGATTAATTCACTGTAAGATCAAAAAAGAAATTACTGTAACAATTTCTTCCCCTCTGAAATGTGAAATGCTTCGGTTTTGAAGGGGGTGTTTCCCTGACATTCCGGCAGCCCGGCCTGCTGCTTTAAAAGATGCTTTTTAATCCTTTGGAAAATTACTCTCCAGCTAACGAGTTCTCCTCAACCAACTCCAGACATCATTAAGGACTGGCTTTTGCCCAAGGCTGCGCATGAACCCCTTTTTCAGACTGTACACTTTATCCATAATTCAGCTCTCTTTCTTCAATTATTCAAGCAAATAGTGCAGGAAAATAATGGAGTTCACTGGATCTTACACATAAAACAATTTTAATGTTAGTTTGAATTTTTGAGGCTTTGAATCTGTGCGTGTGCACGTGTGCGTATGAGCGAGAGAGAGAGAGAGAGAGAGAGAGAGAGAGAGAGAGGGTAAGTAGCACACTACTTCCCTGCCCTGAACCGACCGGCCTGCCAGTGCCCATAAACACATTATCAAAGAGCCAGAGCAGTAAATATATGAGCAGTGAAGCTGTGTCCGCGCGTGTACAACCTGGTGACTCGCAAGATTGTTCTCCACAAAATGCGAATTCCACCTTTTTGAATGTTCTGAATGCATTAAAACCTTTAGTAAAGTTAAATGTTAAATGTGCAGCTACACAGGATGCCAAAAATCATGATGATAATGTCCCCAAATTTGTTGTCTAAATTGTTTTTTGAAATGAAATGACATCATTATCCTCATTACTGACAGTTGTACAAACCATGGATTGCTTTGATGCTTGACGACCCTGTGTGGATTAAGGGGTTGGCCTCACTAAACTGCTGGCATCATTAAAGATGACCTCTGGGGTTTAAGCTTATGTGCGCACACACTGCTGGTTTTGATTTGGCACTTTGATTCTGGGTCCTAATGTGTTTGAATAAAAAGAAAGGCAGTGATATGGATAAAATATGTTGGTTTAAACCCAAGAATTTTATAAAAAGCTTGATTTCAAAGAATTTCTATTGGGAGAATGACTTAATTCAAGTATTTATATGGCATCAACATGCAACAGTTTGAAGCATCACGCAGAACTGCACAGGCATTGTACTCTGCAACCATTTTGCAATAGCCAATTCACTTTTTTTTTTTAAACAAATAGCTGCCACATTGTATTACGCACCTAACCTTATTGCTGAGTGAGCTTTATTTTTATCAAATGTACTTTCCTAACAGGAAAATTCCAAAAATAATTCACCAATTTGAGTCAAGCATATTTCTGTCATGACAACTCTCTGCGAGATTGGCATGGTGATGGATAGGACAATGTTAATGTATTTTGTCTTGGCGGAATAGATCTGCTACACTGCTACCTTGCAACTGCCAATACATTCACAGACATAACCCCCATAGCAGATCTATACAGGTGGAGCTGGTGAAGGTGGAGGGTTTCTGAAAGCACGTCGCGCTGCTACACTACCAGTATTTGACTGTTGAACTGCAGCTCATCGGCCGCAGATGCAACAGCAACCCATCAACTGTACTCTGAGATGATGATGTGAAAAAAAAAAAAAAAAAAAAAAATTCCTGTGTGTTCTGTGTTAGATTAACTGAGACTTGTTACAGCACTTGCATACTGTAGCCTCTGACTGTTGTAGTTGCTTCTATTGCTCTCATTTGTAAGTCGCTTTGGATAAAAGCGTCTGCTAAATGACTAAATGTAAATGTAAATGTAATGATGTGACCACTACAATTGAGTTAAGGACCTATCAGCCTGCACCATCGAGAGTTTCATGCCAGAACTAGCTGCATATTTAGTAAATGCTGTTCATTGTTGTTTTCTATAGTAATTTAAATTATATACTAGTTGTTTAATTTGTAAGAAATGTACACTACCATTCAAAAGTTTGGAGTAATTACGGAAGTAATTTGGAGTATTTTTTTGTTGTTGAAAGAAGTGTTTTAAGCTCACCAAGGCTGCATTTATTTGATGAAAAATACACTAAAAACAGTAATATTGTGAAATATTGTTTAAAAGTGTCACATGATCCTTCAGAAATTATTATAATATGCTAATTTGGTGCTCAATTATTATCACTTGTCATTGGTGGTCACAATTTTTCTTGTTATCATTTTAAAGGAACACGCCACTATTTTTGAAAATAGGCTCATTTTCCAACTCCCCTAGACTTAAACAGTGGAGTTTTACCGTTTTCGAATCCATTCAGCCGATCTCCGGGTCTGCCGGTAGAACTTTTAGCATAGATCATTGAATCTGATTAGACCTTAAGCATCTCGCTCAAAAAAATGACCAAAGAGTTTTGATATTTTTCCTATTTCAAAACTTGACTCTTCTGTAGTAATAATGAAAATAGTCCCCAGCACGCTCCCTGTGCAAGCAGGAAGTTCGCCTATTTTCAGGCGCTGTGTAATATCATTGCGCCGCTGCACCCATGGTGCGGCACAAAGTGATCATTACGCAGGAATGAGAGTATAGTTCCTAGCCATATCGGCCTAGAAAATCACATTTTCAATCACAAAATCAATTTTCCGTCGGTCTTAGTACACGATGTAACTACAGAAGAAAATATCGAAACTCTTTGGTCATTTTTTTGAGCGAGATGCTAGATAAAAAAAATGGCGTGTTCCTTTAATTGCTGATTAAAAATTTACATTTTCCTCAAACTTTTCAATAGAAGTGTATCATGGTTTCCACAATACTACTAAGCAGGAAACTATTTTCCACCATTTAATGATATTAAATATGATAGTAAATATGCAAATCATCATAGAATGATTTCTGAAGGATTATGTGACACTGAAGACTGGAGTAATGATGCTGAAAATTCAGCTTTGAAATAAATGACATTTTCAAATATATTAAAATAGAAAACAATTATGTTACATTAATTAATATTTCACAGTATTACCATTTTACTCTATTTTTCATCAAATAAATGCAGCCATGATGAGCATAAAAGACTTGAAAAAACATTCAAATATTTTAAAAATTCCACAGTTCTGTTCCACATAATGTAAAAATATTGTGCCTTTTTAGCTTTAGTGTCATTAGCTATATATTTTTTTTTTGTTGTTGTTGGTAGCTTGTACTAGTGTAGATAAAAAAAACTAAACAAAGTTTACTGCAGCTGAACTACTTTAAATTCTGACTTGCTTGTATCTCGACAGGCTACAGTAGTTTCCTCCAACACTGATTTACTGGTTTTGGACACTTGATTTAACTCCTGCTGTTTCCAAGAAAAAAAAGTAAGTGAGTTCTTTAAGGAGAAAAGTTTGTTAATTGGGATGCAATCCATATTTTTTTGAACTGCGCCTCATGTTTTGAGACCGTCGTTGCGGCAGGCTGAATGTTTGAGAGCCCCTGTAGACAGCATGTGCTGTATTTCTCAGTAGGACAAAGACAGCCCATGTCTGGCTGAGGTAGCGTCTAACTAATGGCCATCTGTGTGCGGCAATAATGAAAAATCTCAATCACGTATGGCCACGACGGCTCGTTAGGGAGCAAAATAAAACAGACACGGGGCTCCGACGTGTGAGAGCCATCGCGCTAATTTCTCCCTAAAGGACACCTTTCAGATCTTCCAGACAGTGAAGCTTATTTCTTGGTAATATCCCCTGTAATTTATACGAGCCTCTTTCTGATGTAGTTAGCGGGTAATCTGGCATGACTCCTGAAGGTCTTGTTCTTGTTGCCTAGAGTTAAACAAAACAGATTGTTTTGCCAACAATCTTTCGTTTAGGCTGAGTGAGGTTTCCTCGCAAACCTGCTTCCATCCTGGAGGTGTGAACGACTGGGAGGAAAATAAAAACATACCACAGGCGTGTACATTTCAAATGTGGCGCTGTAGTAGACGGTGTGCCTTTTCATGCTCTGCTCAATATCGTAATGTCTCGCACATGATTCCAGCTGCAAAAGCGGTGTGTGTGTGTATGTAAGGCATTCACAGCACTCTCACCCCGCGAGTCCCAGGGCATTGGGTGGGGGGTGGGAGTGAGACTGTCCTGAGATAAAGCCACGCAAGCCCCTGAACGGCATGACTAATTTGACACATATCTCCTCGTCTCTTCTCTCACTGTCTGCCACCATCAACACTTCCCTCCTTGCCAGCCTGCCATGGAAATGATCCCAGCGCGGTCCGACGCGCCGCTTAAAGCCATCCGTGCCGCATTTCTCTTAATGGACGTGGAAATCTCGAGCAGCCTTGACTTGCTTTTATTGTGGCAAAGGATCAGTCCTGGATTCGTTTAACCCCGCGTGAGAGATTGTTATGTGTTCGAAGGAAATTGGATGCATATGAGTGTCTCTCACTTTATGAGCGTCACGGTTTGGTTCCATTCGCTTTCTCTCTCACTCATACGCGTCTTTCAAAACAAGCTGTTGTGCCTAAAGTTCCCGTCATGGTCCTCGACCGCTTGTTGGTTAAGCAAACCAGCATGGTTGCGATGAGGGCTGGGTGGTACAAGCAACATTTTATATCATGATATGAGTCATTTAATACCATTCACCGTAGAAATGAATAAGTTGGCCTCGGTGCAAAAAAGGCTTCACATCATGTTACACTTAAGTTGAAGACAAAAGACTCGAAACAGTGTAACTATAAAACTAATAGTTAAGATTGGGTTTTTTTAGCCATACTATAAGCTAGTGTGCTCCAAAACAATGACAAAATTCACATTTAGAAGATATAAGCATTCAAAACTTACAGTCTCTCACTTCTGTCAATATGGATCAATGGTTTTGATGACATCACGCTGCACTTCAGCTTCTCAGCAGATTTTCTGTCCAATCAGATGCTCTCTAGAATCTGAAGCCCCGCCCCCTACATTATAAATAGACTCTGAAGCTGCAGCTGAAATTGGCTCTTCACACTTTATACATGGTGAATATGTAGGGGATAGGGAACGATTCAGACACTGTAAATATGCTTTCTATTGGGGCCAATGAAGTCTGGTTTCACGTAGCGTGAGATGGAGGTCCAGTGGGTTAAACCATGGAACTGATATACAGAAGGTTGCTGGTTCAATCCCAGCGGTCACCACCAGTGTGTCCTTGAGCAAGGCACTTTACTCCATGTTGCTCCAGGGGGATTGTCCCTGTAATAAGGGCACTGTAAGTCGCTTTGGATAAAAGCGTCTGCCAAAATGCATAAATGTAGCGGGCACACAGTCTGCTCTGGTCCAGAGACGCGAATCACAGAGCGGATCATATGCGCAAGTCGGCACGGACCTCAAAACGTATCGGACCCATTTGAATTCTCCACAGAATGCTGTATATTAATGCGATATGGAGGAGAAACAGTTGGAGATTAGAAGGAAATTGCTGCTTTACTGAGCTCAAGGTGTTATATAAACAAAATGCTATTGGCGATTTTAAAAAAGGGCAGGAGATGTTAGATATGTCCTGCCCTGTCTTCCTGTTTCAGTGGAAATTACATCAACACACTGAATAACGCTGCGCATTTCAAGACACTTCAGTGGGCCTTTAAGAATGATTCATAACTCTTCCATTAGCAAATCTTTGAATACTTAATACTCAGCACTTTCTGCAGACTGTCTAAAGGTGCGGTTACATTATTAACATTTCTGCACAAATGGTTGATTTGTCTATTTTCAATAGTGTAGGGATGTATGAAGCACAGTTCATTCAGAAGTCATTTTTTAAACCAAGCTGCTGTCTGTTCGTCAATGTGGAAAATTCTCACAACCAACTTAACTCAATGCGAAATCTTCATGGTGAAATGTTTCACTCTCACATGAACTTTCAGATTGTGTGGATTCCAATTGAAATAACTGGATTTTGCCCTTGAATATTTGCCGAACATCGCTAAATGTCTCCGTGACTTAAAGGGGTGGTAAACCACGATTTCACTATTCTAACTTTAGCTTGCGTGTAATGTTGCTGCTTGAGCATAAACAACATCTGCAAAGTTACAACGTTCAAAGTTTAAAGCAAAGGGAGATATTTGCTTTTAAAGAAATCAATTTCTAAGGACTACAGCAAACGGCCAGTAGGCGACTACAGACATTCCTCCAGGGTTGGTGACATCACCAGCCTCAATATTTACATAAACCCCTCCTCCGAGAATATTAAATAAAGGGGGGTGAGGCCATTTTGTATCGCTGTTGTTGTGGTATAGTTAGGCTGGAGTGGTGTTGCTGCAATGCCGACGAAACGCTGTTATTTTCATCCAGATTGCAGGTCTGGGGTACTTGCTTTGTTCAGCCTTCCTAGGGACGGGGGGTGCGTTGCAGTGCGTTTAACATACAACATGTTATATGCATTTGTGTTTGAGACAGAGGGGAACAGGTCGCAGATATATGCTGCCCATCATAAAGCACGAGACAGACAGGGTTGGAGGAGAAGACTGGAAAATGTGACATAATTGACAATATTCGTCCGTTGCAATTCATGAGCAGCGGTTCAGCGAGACAAACACTGCCAGTGTGAATCATGCACGACACGCGCAGGGCTCCCGCTGCACATTTCACGGAGGAAAACTTCCACAATCTTCGCGAGTTCAATGCAGGATTTGGACAACGGCTTGTCCTGAAAGCTGGATTTACAAACAGAAGCTGTTAACGGGCCACAACCTGTTAGTCTGATTTATTTTTCATCAATGTGTTTTCCTGTAATAGGTTAATTGTACGTTGTAGCAGTAAACAGATGACAACGCTGATCAACAAACCAGTCTGTTAAATGCTCATTCATACTTAACGTTATCCGACGAACACCTAACGTTACAAACACCTAACATTAAAATCTCAACAGCGAACTTGGCATTAGTGTAAATGATTCTTTGATTAGAGCTTTTATGTATTGTTTATCTACAGGCATGCTAAACATGGTTCTGTGTGTGATTTGGCTAACTTACAAGTAAAGCCAGTGTTTAGTGTTTGTTTTGGGTTAATAGTTCTTGCGACAGATATTTGGCTATAATTGTTCTAAAAATACAAAAGTGCCATTCAGTAGCGATCACTATAGATCCGCAGTCTTTACTCTTGAGGACTGAACAGGTTGAACAGGTTCTGCTCGATCATCTTCACTAAAATGTTCTGGGTCTGATTCGGGTTCGGTATGGTTTTATTGACGCCATTGTTTCTAATACTGCCAAAGCACAGCCTCCAGGTAAGGGGCGTGGCTTTTCCGACAAACGTGCACTGCGGTTAGCGAATCACAACACACTGGGCCAGCTAAGCAATCTGAGCCCATTGCATATTTTTGAGGGACTGGCTTCATACAACCCGGAAACCATCAGACCGTTTTACAAGGAGGGACAGAGCAGTGTAGAATAAAGGTCAAATATATGAAAAATAATGCAATTTTTTTTTTTAAACGAAGCATGAGCACATGTTACAGTGCACCCCACAAACACAATCAAGCCTTCAAAAGAATGTGTTTTACCACCCCTTTAACACACCGAATCCAAAAAAGGTATTTTTTCAGGTGTGGGTAGAGTGTCTCACTTTAGTATATCATCCCCTTGTGCTGCAGTAGAATCACTTTTTATATTTTATGATGGGCAGCAACCAGCATTAAAGTCCAAGACACTCCTACTACACTGCGTGCAGAATTATTAGGCACGTTGATTTTCTGATCATTTTTTTTCCCCAGACACATTTTACCAATTCCAAACCACATTAATCTTAATAAAAACTATTAATTTTGTATTGAATCATTTATAAGTCATATATAATTGTTCATGAAGGCTGGAAATGAAAAACGCCTTATATTGTGCTGAATTATTAGGCACGTTTTCTTTTACAGATAAAATGAGCCAAAAAAGAGATTTAACTTAAAAATTATGAAATGCCCAGGATACAATACTAATGCAATACTAGACATTGCAGTTAAGGCATGACCATTGGACAGTGAAATGCTCATTGGGTCAGACAAAAACAGGTGGTGAAGAAAAGACACGTTAACTGCAAAAGAATTAAGGTGAAGAATTAAGTGTGAAACCATCAGGGACCCTTTAGTCTCCAGCGCCACCATTTTCCAGAACAGCAACTTACCTGGAGTCTCCAGAAGTGCAAGGTGTCAGGATCTCAGAGACTTAAGCTAGGTAAAGAATCCTAAAAAATGACCCCCTCTTTGTAAGAATCACAAGCTGAAGTGTGGTGCACATCATTTGAATCCTATATTGATGTGGCAGAAAATTGCATCATGGCTTGACAACCATAAACAGCTAAATTCCATATTGTATTTTGCCTAGCAATATATCTAAATAAATATAAATATATCTATCGTCACACAGTCCTAGTTGCGGCCTTCACTCAGCAATGAGTGAAGAAGCAAGAGACACTGAGAGATTCAGACAGTTCAAGTGAATACTAAACAAAGACTTTAACTCCTCTATTATGTCTCTATAGACATCCAATTAAATCACTTGAAGGTTTACATTATTCTTTAATGATCGCAAGTCAGATTATAGCCTGGTGAAATCTTAATGCATCGCACTCTTTTCGGTAAAAGTGGCCTTGTCTTCTGTAATGAGATATGCGCTGTGAAATGTTAATTACACGCAGGGCGAGAAGCAAGAACTGCTTCCAGTTCTGACCCCATTTCTATTCTTTTAATAACAATTACTCGAAGAGAAAGTGGGTTAGAAGAAAATGTAGAGACTTCACTCGGCCACACATCTGAGACAAAGAAAGCCCTATGCGAACACACCTTACACTTGCGTACTTGCTGAACAGGCGATATCAGATACTCTGTGTAATATTCTTTCCCACCTTTTCTTGAATTCTAACCAGGCCCAGGTGGAATCTTCTGTGGAACGGATCTGAACATGGTAGAATGTGTTAATCCGACTAGAGAGTTTCTGAAGGGATGATTAAATTAGCCAAAATATGTCATAAACTAACTTTGTGAAGGACAAGAGCTCTAATTCTGTGGAAACCGATTAGAATCTTTTTCAAATTATGAATAATAATGAGCTGCACTTCCAGTGTGTATTCACAGCAGGCACGGACTGACAGATGATTAAGAGGATTTCTACACCTTAGGTACGTCTAACACAAAGTTAGAATGAATCTGGTCCTCTGCGCGTAGCGGCTGTTATGAATCACAGTAATTGTTCGGTCGCTCGCCGCTTTTACGCCTTTGCCAACTGGCACCTGCTCCCCCACACGTCACAGGACACTACAGCTGTGTCCACATGTTCCCCGGGTCACCACATCAGTGCGGATAATGCCTGCTTTTGATCAGTCCCCCTGACTTTTTCCAAACGATCTCATCATATTACCGCAGATTGCTACCTATTACGGAGCGATACTCATTCGGCAATTTAGCTGCGAAAATTGCTCAGCTCTGAGGCTAATTTCAGCGGTGACATTTTACTACGCCGCTGCTGGATAGACAGCAAATGACAAAGAGTAATTAACGCTAAATGAGTCCCTCGTTTTGTGTGTGTGTGTTTAAAGGTCTAGCCCATTCATTGAGTTCTCTCGTCTGACCCAGAAGGAATTAAACTTTGTGTTTGTCTATTAAAACAAAGGCGAACACAGCAGTGAGCTAAACAGCATAACTCAGGAGTCTAGGGTAATGCTACACTGCTTCAGGGACACTGTGAGATAATTGCTATGTGTTGTGTGTGTCTTACACCCCATTTCCCTCGCACACAAAGAGCTTCACACACTCACAAAAAGAAACACATGGATTTATTGTGTCGCCTCACTTGCTGGTAATTTGTTTGTCGCCTTACAGAGGACATTATTGTGGTGCAAAAAAAAAGACTGTGAGTGATTAGCTGTTTAGCATGATTGTGTTGCACGGCCAGGCAAATGAATGAGCCATTGGCTTTTTCCCAGGCAATGCGTGACACCACTTCAGGAAGAAAAGCAATTCCAGTGTAGATTTATGCTGGCTCAATGACGCAAATTCAGTCGTACGTGATAGATGTTATTTCACTAGTTTGAATCATTCGGGCATGTTTTAACCGTGTATTTTCACTCTGAGGGCCCTTTCACACCTACCTTGTTTGGTCCGGATTTTCAGACTTTTCAGTTTGGGGCGAATCAAAATTACAGGTGTGAAACCTCCCCCGGACCAAACAGATGTCTCTGTCTGGATCAAACTAAACAAAGGTTCGGTTCGTTTCTAGTGTGAAAGCATTTTCTGTATGGTTCGGACTTTCAGAGCATTTACAGGAAGTTCCTGTTTATGTTTAAATATTTAAATTTCATCTAGGCTATATTGATTATGAAAAGTGAAAAGATGCGCAATATGTGAGAAGACAGAAGGTCAGAAATGATTTTGACCACTTCATTAAGTTTTGTTTTGTAGAAAGACTTTCTTTAAAGTGAATTTCGTTTTGTATAAATTGTATCTTAATTTTAATCAATTTAATGGATTTAATAAATAAGAAGAAAATAGTCTATAGCAGACAACAATCGTGACATGGATGCACAGGAGCGATCGCATGCTTTGCACATGAACTGGAGCGCGTCTCAAATAAACCGAAACTCAGCCGGCTACTAGCCTCACAGACATGAGAAATATGTGTATAGAAAGCTTGAAATGTCCACTTTTAAACGAAACAATTTGAAACGAAAAGAAATAGTCAAACAATGCGCACTGTTCACTAGTGGCAATGATATGCGTCTGTTCATTCATCTTGTCAAAGACGCTGACGTCAGACATACGTTTACAAACCAATCAATGTCAAGATGCAGCCCACATAGATGATGACGACAGTACGACTAAGTTCAAATTGTTAAAATGCCTGTTAAATTGTTAAATTGTCTGCTCGCATAATTGCAATGTGAAACCAAACCAAAACTAACCAAATGTATAAAATGTATCAAAACATGAACTTTGGTTCGGACCTTGGTGCGGACTTTCAGCTGTGAAAACGCCCTAATGGTGTGTTCACACTTGTAGTTCGGTTCATTTGGTTCGTTTGGTCTGGACCAAAAGAAAAACTTTTAGTCCTGGTTCCGCTTAGCGTTCACATTGGCATTTTAACACTGACCCTACAGATACTGAAACTAAAGGCACATGGATATGTTCACAACCTGATTGGTCGGATTTTATTAAGTATATTTTGTGACGGAATTTACCGAACATCCAAAACAATGTTGTGTTCTGGGCTAAGCCAACCCAATCTCAATTGGGATTCAAAATACAATTTGTACGTATTTACGAGGTGGCTAATTCGTCTGAATTCGTACAACCTCACTCATACCTTTTTGGACGATTTATCTACACCCCAGTGATGGGTAGGTTTAGGGGCGGGGTTAGGGGTGGTCCTTCCTACAAAAACATAGGGTAGAGTGGGGGAAAACACCCCCCTTAAGGACTGTGTACTTCACTTTTTCTGTGAAACAAAAGTTAAATGTGTCTAGAATAGTTATACTAGTTTTCATATTTTTTTTATTTTTAACAAAAAATGTATTTGTTCACTCTGACAAAGCAATTTGCTTTATAAGTTCACAGCAAAATCAGAGTACAAGCATGTTTTAGCTTAAAATTAAAAATACAAGCCAAAATACCAGTAGATAAATATGAATATTATTAATGAACCATTTTGAAAATCAACCTTTTTGAAACATATTGTTAGCTGATGCTAACTGGCTGGCTAACTAGCTAGCTGATACTAATGTGAGGTAATTTTTAAATATAAAGGCAAAAAAATTTTATTCAACCACCTAGTTAGATTGCATTTGATGGAAAAACAAAGAATGTGATGTTCAGAACATGGTAACTACAGTATTAATGATAGTGCGAAGCGATGCTCCCTGGGGCGATTTACCCCTCAGACTAGGTTTGAAAAAAAAAGTTATGTCATTCTAAAAATATGATGATATTTTCCTTCAATAATACGTACTACAGGCCTTGCTCTTCTCATATCATATAAAACTGATGCTCTGCAAAACAGCAAGCTTTAAAACGCTTTTTTTCTTACTGTTAAAAATTATATAACTTACGTCACCAGTGTAAGCTTCACAGTGAAAACTTCTACATTACTCTGGTCAAAGTAGTCCATAGCAACAACACAAACTTATCTTGATTTTATCTAGTGGTTATTTGGGGAAAAACAGTAGGGGGGCATTTTACCCAATGGGGGCGTTTTCTCCCACTCTACCCTACGAGTGAGGTCGTACAAATCCGTACGAATTGACCACCTCGTAAAATACGTACGAATTGCTGTGAGATCGGGTTGGCGTAGCCTACATATGATGCTGTTTTGACCAGCTGAGAACTCTTGAAGAGCTTATAAAATGTGTAAAGGAGTCAAAAAAGCATCAGGAATCCCTCCGTCACACACACAAACAAAGATCTGCTGTGAGGAGACGTGGTTCTGACGCCTGTACTGAACTGTGATGGGCAACATCAGGACTATGACGAGAAAAAAACAGCTTGTCGCAACTTGTGAGATCATGTCCCGTTTTTGGTTTGTTTACATGTCTTTGGTCTGTGTTGCGTACATATTTCATTCTAACCGCTGCAGAGTTTGTTTGGAAGCGGACCGAAGCGCGATCATTTCAGCTTGTTTGGTGCGCAAAGGGTTCGAATGGCAGCGTTCACACTTATTTAAATGAACCGCACTAACAGAGCAAATGCACCAGGGTTCGTTTTAATCGAACCAAACATGCCAAGTGTGACTGTGAACACACCCTAACGTAGCTTGATGAGTTGATTCTGTGGGTAACAGAGAGGGAGGCCTATACAAAATTACGTCGTCATTCTCATGTCACCATTTTATCTAAGATATACATCATTCAAAAGAAGCTCAAAACCGAGTGCAAACAGAGCGACACGCGCAGCGAGTTATGAACTCATCTCCATTATAGACTGACCCCGGGATTTATGGAAGAGGAAGTTCGGACGAGGTAGTAAAAATGAAATCATGATGACATTTAAATACGCTGCCTATTAAATGTACGAAAACAGAAGCTCCTCCTGCCAAAAATAACTCGGTGCGGCCCGCCGTCCAAGGCTAAAGTATGGTGCATCGATCAGACCGATAGATATTTCCCCATATGTCTCTCATGCTCTGGAAAATCTCCACAGGCTTATATATCGGGAATATTATCTATTAGAAGAGATGAAAACCTTGACGCTAGATATGAATAAGGCGACTGCGGTTACAAGCTGCTTTAGGGCTTGGGGAAAAAAGCCACCAGAGCTGCCATTATTAGATATAACTCCACATTAGCGAATGAACGGCATTTGAATGATATACTAATGATGACCTATTGTGAGGGTCCTACAGGACTCAGCTGTGTTTAGGGCCAGAAGTATTGGCCTTTGATGAGGAAAAGCCAGACCACTTAATGGAGAGAGCTCTGCAGAGTGGCTCTGCCACCAAAACATATATGCATAATGGAAAAATAATGGAATTTATAATAATTTGTTTAGCTGGAGAGAGAAACAGAGGGAATTAGAGCTGCTTGGTGCCGCAGCCTGCAGACTACATGCACCTCTGCCATAACAAGATTAGAATTTAAACTATGGAGCGAAAGACTCTCTCCTCGGCTAGATGAAATATTAAAATAGGCCATGCCTTAGCGCTAGGCTTGGAAAGCCTTGCTCTGTCTCTTTCTCCATGTGACATTTTCCAATTCTGACATATGCCTGCCAATCAAAGTGATTGACACCGAACACATCAGGCCACCTGAGCCGTCTCAGGCGATGAATTGCAATGCGCCGCATAAGCATCTCTGCATACGCTACGCCTGCAGTACATACATCTGTTTTTATCCTTTTTTTGGGAGCCGTAGCCCCCGAATGTCCCGTTCATAACTATTTGAATGCCGATTGTCATGAATTATCCACATGGTTCCGGCTCGGCCGGCGGAGACTGGGTGAGCATCCTGGTGAGTCTGTTTATTTCACAGGGAGACGGGTTAAAAGGTTGTCAGAGTCTTCCTCTGGGCTTTAGGCTGACGCGGACACGTGTTTCCCTCCTGTGATCTCGCTGGAGCTGTGTGTGTTGTGCAGGGTGCGTCAGAAGGCATTTGGATCTAGAAAATCTCTGAATGATGCAGGAGGTGTGGAGCACCACCGTGACCCGGCCTCCAGGGAAAGAGACGTCTTCCAGACAGACCTTTACCTGCTGTGCGAGTTAAAGCTCAATCTAAACACCAAACAGACTTTTTAAGATGCCATAATGAATTACTTTTGTGTGTATGAATGTGTATATATTCAATGCCGGTACAAAATGTGTTCTTATCATAACTCTACTGTATCTCAAAGGTTTGTGTATGTGTCTGATTGGACCAAGAATGTGATGGATTGACCTCGGAATGAACACAAAAGGCACTGAGCTGTAATGGGGAACAGGAAGGGAAAGATTTTCACTCACTAATTTGTAATTGCCACCAGAGGGAGCTAGGATAGTAGCTTTGGGTTAGGATGAAATGAGAGCCGCCTCTGAAACTTTCCTTTCCTGGCCAAACAGATGGAATATTGCAACACCAAAATGCCATTTATGAAACATTACAAAAAACCCTGGCAATCACAAAAGGATTAAAACCAGATTTTTTTTACTTACTTGTTCTTACTTAATTATTTAAAAATGTATAAAAATAAAACAAAGCAAAAATAAAAATGGTAATCAGAAGAAACCACCCAATATATTTTTTTAAATAATTAAGATGCATAATAATAATAATAATATTTAGCATTTAAATTTGTTTTCATGATTAGCACAAAATATAGTGATTTATTAACTATCAAGACTTATTATTGGATTAATAAAAAAATATTACTATTACTATTATTATTGATGTTGTTGTTGTTGTTGTTTTTGTTGCTACTACTACTAGTGTTGTAGTACTCGTCTTAAGAACATTTTTTGGCGGTCTTGGTCTTGTCTTAGTCTCAGAGGACTCGGGATTTTGTTTCAAGACCAGTCAAGACCACAACTGCTGGGATATTACTAAATTGCCAGTGCATTTATTGACATCATTAATGTGATTGGATGTAAAACTTACTGCTTCAGATGCTAACTTATTTCATCACAAATTTGAGCATGACTGCAAACATGATATTGCTTTAACAAAAATTCCATCATTAATAAAACAACATAAAAACATTATCCTCAACATTATTTATGCATTTGTAATTTACCAATTCAGATGCATCTTCTTTCACCTCTGTAGCGCAAAGACGAATTTTGTTGTTAATGATTTCATTTGATTGGCAACAGCTCTATATAGTGTCTTATTCTAATTATATTTATTATAAGTCATTTATTATAAGTTATAAGTCATTTCTCAGGTGGTAATGTGGATCTCTATGAATTTAAGGAGTGCTGGTCTGGTCTTGGTCTTGTCTTGGTCTCAACACACATTGGTCTTGGTCTCGGATTAGGTGGTCTTGACTACAACACGAACTACTACTACTACTAATAAGAATAATTAGAATGATAAATAGTATTATTATTATTAGGAGTAGTAGTAGTAACTCATAATAATAATAATACTATTTATCATTCTAATTATTTTTTCATGATTAGTACAAATTATACTGACTTAACTATCAGACTTATTACTGGATTAATTAAAAATATTACTATTTATTATTATAAATATTGTTTTTTTACTACTACTACTACAAATAATAATAATAGTATTAATATCTAGCATTCTAATTATTTTATTCTTCATGATTAGCACAAAAAAACTAATAAGCCTACATAGTATTATGCTTATTATTGGAAGAAGTAAAAATATAAATATTAATTATGTTTGCTGTTGCTTTTGTTCATCATCATCTTCATCATTTTAGCTCTTCTAATAACAATCGCATAGTTTATTAGTTTGTTTGTGTTGATTATGAAGAAAGGATACTGCTGAGTTTCTCTAATATAGACTTTTCTCTCTTCGCCTCTTATTACATTCAAGCCAAATCAAAGTGCGGTCAAATTCACGGCTGTCTCTCAGATAGCCAATAACAATCAAGTGTGTTTCACCGCTAACTCAGCCAACAAAGCGCGTCATAAATGGAGATATCCCCGTCACGTCCGCTGCAAGTCATGTTGTCATATTTCTCTCATGCAGCCACAATTCAGGGAACGCATAAAAACCAAATCCCTTTCCTTATCATCTGATTGCAATTTTGATTTTAATTGTTGCCTAATGTCAAGCCATAGCTTCCTGTCCATGATTCATCAGTGAGGAATCTGTAGTGGCTTTGCCAGAAAGCTGTTTAGCAAGTGCATAACAGAACAGCCCAATAGAGATGTCCCTTTATTGACACTGTTAGAGCAGACTCACCCTCACCCCGTGTGTTTACACACACACACACAAATGAGCACACACACACATGTCCTGAAATGTAAGTCTTACAGCTGCCAACTCTCTCCCTCCTCATACCTGGTGCATTCTGGGATGCGTGTACCCAGAACTGTTGTCGTATCTGGTAATGATATGTTTATTTTAACTCAGTAGGTGTTCGTACTGTAAAAGCATAATGACCAGAAGCCCTGTCTCAGGGGTTTCATTCGATTCAGGGCGTTTTAATATGTCAATGCTCTGAACACACTCAAAAGTGCAGTGAATTTATTAATGCATTTAATTGAATGAATTTTATTTGATAATGTAATTTTTATCGGTGTAAAATGACACTGTCAAGTGGACTATTCAGATCACTTTTGGTCCACTTAAAGGGGTGTATGTGAAAATACTGTAGTCTTTAAGCATTTATTATTGTTGAGGACCCACAGATATTGTCAAATAGGTATGATGCCACACTGTGTGTGTATTTCTCAAAGCACAGTTTGGTGTCTGGTCAATCATGACTCTACTAATATGGAACACACATCATCCTAACAAACAGAGCTGTTGGAGCTTGTGTGAATGTGTACATTTTCTATGGAAATCTATGGGAACTTGTAGTTTTTTTACCATTTACAGGAAAAGTAGGCACAATCAGTAAGAGAAGTCTAGGTCTAGTCTGTTATAGGTGTTAGAGTTTTTACAGTGACAATATGTTGAATTGAATTGAATTGAATGTAAATGAACAAGCCAATAAGAAAAAAGTTTTATGACAAAATAAATAAATACATAAAACTCATGATTATAAAAATTACCTTTGAAAAAATGAGCAACTATTCAGAAAGGATGTATTAAAATGATCAAAAGTTACAGTAAATTCTGTCACGTTACAAAAAATCGGTATCACTTTACATTTGTTGACATTAGTTAATATATTAACTAACATTAACTCTAGGTAATATATTTGTATAGCATTTAATAACATTTGTTAATGTTAGTTATTAAAAATGTTCATGTTAGTTCACAACATTAACTAATTAACTGATACAATTTGTATCTTAATACTGAGATTAACATTAACTAAGATTAATAAATGCTGTAGAAGTATTGTTCATTATTAGTTCGTGTTGAAACATTATTGTAAAGTGTTACCAAAAAATCTATTTAAAAAAACTTTGGACTTTCTATTCATCAAAGAATCCTGAACAATAAAACATATCATGGTTTCCACAAAAATATGAAATTTTGAACATAATAATAATAATAATAATATAATAATAATAATAGTTTCTTGAGAAAATCATCATATTGATTTCTGACGGATCATGTGACACTAAAGACTGGAGGGATGATGCTAAAAAATCAGCTTTGTCATAGGAATACATTACATTTAAAATGTATTAAAATAGAAAACAGTTATACTTTGTAATAATATTTAACTTTTTTATGAAATAATGGCTTGGTGAGCTTTCAAAAACATTAAAAAAACATGACCAACCCTAAACTTTTGAACGGGAGTTTCAAATATATGTATATATGAAATTGTTAGCAATTATTTTGTTAACAGCTTAG